>NC_069145.1:55776376-55812504 GCF_943734635.1 Anopheles cruzii
GTCGATCACCATTCCGAAGGGGATTGGAAAATTGAATCAAGTGCGACAACCGACCCACAGCCAGCGATTTCGGAAGCGATTTATGCCATTTGTCCTCTCAAAGGACGTGGCGGTCCGGGCCGACCGGGACCGGTTCCGAGGACGGAGGGAACGAAAGCAAAGTTCACTCTCGATAATAAAAACAACATTATTAGACTCGCCGCCACCGCCGACGCCTCGGCGTGAAATGATATTGCACAATACGGCGCGGTCCCTCCGGGACACGGGACATTCCTTCGGGAGTCTCCCGGGAGGCGGCAGCAAAATCCGGCGTGCCAAGGAGCGAAGCCGTCGTCTCGCAAACGGCACATTAGCCTCTCACTCCCGCGGCCATGGCAGATTGTTATCAGTGTCGGTTTCACAAATTGCTACCGATCCCGACCCTACTCCTGTTTGTCCTGAAGGGTGACGGTGGCAACCCTCGCTTATAAAACCCACCCCGGACCGGGGCCAGGGGTCAGGCGGGGACCGATAGATTAAGAGGAGTTAATAAAATCTCACCCTCCTGGAAGGACCTCCTGCTGCTGGCGGATGCTCTCGACTGGCCGAAATCTCCCGGTCCTCGTGCTCGTCCTCGTCGGGAAACAAGTGTAATTTATGTAATTGGGACATTCGCTCGACAGGAAGTCGGCGTCTGTGTGTGTGTGTGTGTACATGTCGAGGTGCCAGTGATGAGGTGTTTGCCAAAGGCGGTGATGAGCAGGGAGGAGCATCGGGAAAATTATGTTATCAAATGTTGGGCCATTTTCCCGGGTGCCAAGGGGACGCTCGCTCGGACTGCTGCGCTGTTCTTTTCAGCAAGCAATTAGTGGTAAATCTGTTCAAACCCGACCCGGGGAAATTCGGGTGTCCGGGGTGGCATACTAAGCACCCGCATGCAACAACTTGCGACCAACGTGCAATTATTTACTTTAACGTAATAAGTATTTAAATACTTTGAGCTTTCACATGAAGTGACTAAGCTGCTCGCTAGGAGTTGATGTTAGTGAATCTGTTTTTAAATGGTATGGTAATAAAAATGATGACTTCTGATTGAGTCTCCGGCAAATCTGTATCTGTTTTAAATGTCACTCATGGTAAAACTTCACTCCAGAGCCGAACCGGGACTAACGGACAGGAAGCTTGTACTAGGCCGTTCAATAAGTTTGTAGGCTCGATAAGAAAAACACAGTTTTATGGTTTGAATTACACATTATTATTCAGTACACTTTATTATTCAGGCTTGTACTAAATCTCTTTCGTCGAATTTCCAATACGATATCCTGTATTTTTTCTACGATTTAAGGTGTTGTGTCTGTTTTTGGGCGTCTTTGATGTGGATCGTTCTCGACCGAAAATTTTCTTTGCTTTTAAACGTTCCAAAAATAAAAATGCAATCACTTCACGGTACTTGATTTTTTCCATTAAAAAGAATACCATTACACGTCAATATTAAATGGTTTGTATAAAAAGAATAAAGTGAACGATTGCATTGAAGCTTCACATTCGTTCATATGAAGAGTGTATCAACATAACAAAAACAAATTGGACTTGTAGCAGTTCCCTCTGTTCGGCTAGGGCCGAATACGTAGCTATGAACTTATTGAACAGCCCAGTACTACGTATTTGATGGAACTTGAAAGGATTCGTTTATTATGAATTGCTTTCATATGGCCAATCACTAAACTCAGTTCTCTACTGTTAACAACTGGATCGTTTGAAGTCCTGCATATAGCTCGGACCGGGCACCAATCGATTACACCCTCTTTCTCACATTGCAAAACATTCTGGGTGTTGGGATAAGGAAACCAATTAAACAAATTAGGATAAGGAAACCAATAAGGACCAAGACTTCTATTAGAGAGGCATTATGAAGTTTCCTTTAAAATGGCCACAAATTACACAACAAAACTGTGCATATTTGTTCCCGCTCAAACATGCCGCCACATCTTAAAGACGTTTTTAATTTCACGCAAAAATAATGGTTTTCTTTTTTCTAAACCTAATATTATAATGCAAAAAATCGTACAGCAAATCTATTTCATTTAACTTAACGCTCATCGAGACGATTTGTAATTCAATTTCAACGTTAAGTTCTCAGTGAACATGTTGACCGGAAATGTGTTGCCTGGCCGCGATGAGATCGTTTTTCTAAACCAAGTCTTTGACTTCCGTGTGACGCAACGGTGATACTTCTACGTGGTAATGGTAGTTATGTTTTAATCAATTTCTTAAGTGCAACATTATAATTGGCATCCTGCGCGTGCTGGCTGCAAAAATCGTTAATTGAAAACACTCTTAACACTTCCGAGGTTAATGAGCGAAAAGGTGAAATGTGAAAGGTGAAACAGCCGAAGACCTTTGCCCCCCCTGTTGGTGACCCAATTAACTCCTTCCTTCACCCGACACTGATGTTACATCGGATCTTAAATTACAATCTATGTAACCATTAAGAAAATAACTATAGGTTCGCGCTCCGGGATCCGCGGTGTTTTATATTTATTTTACTCGCTCAAACTGCCGGCAGCCTATTACGACCGCCCAGTCAGTTCGGAACCTGTTCCGAAACGGTCACACTTTGTAGCATGTGGCTGACTGTGACCGTTGGCTACTTGGCGTTCAGCAGCAGCCGGAGTGGACTTGAAATAAAACTTTTACAACACACAAAGACCTATCATTATCGTATCGCTCGCGACTCGAACAATGTTAACACCGTTACACCGGCATCAACGGCGGCGTGGCACGACGTCCGTGAACCACTTCGACTTGTCCACACGAGGTGGCCATCCGTAGACACACGCGAGCACAAAGTACGCATCATGCCGGCAAGAAAATTGTCTGCCTTGGTCTGAGGCGACCGAAGACTTCATTAGAGCGCTGCGACGAGCCTCTAGCGGGGGAATTATGTTGCAACTAACCCCGCTGGCCAAAGTCACTGAACTGCAAAAAGCGTCCCGGGCGATGGCACAAAAACACTGTGACAAACAAAATCACACTCGAATGACTGGACTGCCCATCGCTTGACGTGACGAAGAATGAGAACGTCACACGAATCAGATGCAGAGTTTGGTGCAATCTCCGGATCAACCCTCCAGACATCCCCAACTAGCAAGTGAAGGTGTTTGGTGGATAATTACTTGTGAATGAGCGCTCATTTGTCATGTCACGGAGACATTCCAAAGCCCTCCGAGAGCGAGACAGGGACCTTTGGACAGGTTCTAACACATCGCATCCCTTTGGCTTGGGCTTTTTTATCTTCGTCGATCGACTGCAGAGTTATGCAACTTCACTCTCGGCTGCACTCATGGGCCATCCGGTGGTGGTGGTTAGTTTATTGTTTTGTCAATCAGCTGTCAAACCCAGGTCTCGCGGATTGTGTTCCTCCGATTGCCGTTTTGGGCAAACACATTAATAGGTGTTGCGCAAACGCTTCTCCGATGCGTCACACGATGCGATTGAGGTGCCCATAATTCATACGCCATTTCGAAAATACGGACCTTTGGACTTCGGACCTCTGCGAGAAGTTGCGGACGCGAAGAAAGTGTCCGATTTGGTGTCCACTCTTTCTGTGCGCCACCTCGAAAGTTCTCGAGCTTCTGCTGGCCGGATCCGGTCTTCGGGAGCACAGCAGGAAGTTGTCCACTTGGCTGCCTTTCTCTCCATGGCGCATGTGTGTGCACACCACACGCACGTAGGTGGTCATGGTCCGCGGGGAGATCCGATCCCAAGTCACATGATACGACTGGAACGACTAGAACCGGGCGAGACGACGAACACACCGATCACCGTATGGGGGCCAGAAGCCAGTGACTACTACGGTGGCCAGCGGTGGCGGCGGCGGTGGCGGCGGCGGTGCTAGTGGCGGCCAGGAGGTGCGTCCCGCGATGTTTATGATGATTTTGGGGTTAGCGCAACCCGCGCCACGGGTGACCACGCCGGTCAGGTCGACGACGCGAACGCGACCATGAAGAATGAAACCCTGACAAACATCATATCGCTGGCCATTTCTTTCTCCGCCCGCCGCACGGCCCGCGGTCTCCAGTGCCTGCGGGTGGGCTCTACGTCCAGAAAGTCGTGGTCCGGTCCGAGAGTCTGCACAAGAAACGCTACACGAGCCATTGGACAGCGCATGGGGAAGATATTTAAATTATAAAGAATAAACAGCGAATCGATTTATGGCACCACCCGATGGTGTTAGGCTGTGGATGTCCGCTCCCGGGGGGGCCGGGAGCACTACCCACCGCCCCCACCATCCTCTCGTGGATCCAGGAGCCGGATGAGCCTGATCCTCACGCAGTTCCCGTGTTTTGGCCGCGTTAATCGCACGTCTGCGAGATGCAGTTCGCTCGTTGGTCGGGGTTGGTCGGGTGGTTCCGCCAAGTCAAAGCCCTTTTCTGCAACGGATTAAATGAGACAGCTGCACGGGAGCCTGGCGGGCCATCGACGGTGGCGACGTGAACATTAATGAGCGCGGCGGAAGCGGTTGGAAGTGTTGCGAAAACCGGGAGTGCTTGCGGTTGGCAAGGCACGTTTGGGATTTTATGAGTGTTAATAAAATGTTGTTCGATTAATCTCTCACGGAGAAGGTCCGCCAAACCGCCAGCACGCAGCGCAAACGATGTTACGATGTGTGATGGATGTGAATGATTGCTTCTTGTCGCATTCCGCTGCATTCATTAGTGTTGCTGAATATTCGTACTGTTCTGATGTTGTTAGTTGTTTGTTCGACGAATTTGTGTAAAATAAAATGCTTATCAGAGTCAGAATAATCAAAAGTTCAATTATTCCTAGCAGTTGAATTATGTTACTTTAGCATTATTATAGCACACATAAGGAAAAACCCATTGCCTTGAATTATGCAGTATGGTTAATAACGAAGCTTCGGTTTTGAACCTATCCATAACTAGCAACTAACAAATAAGCATATAGCAGCGTTTATAACACCTCTGATCGCCGTGTTAAACTGTTAATTTTTACGTTGCTCAACTATTTCTGAACATCCCAACAAATTTGAGTAAACGAGTAAACAACGAGTAAATTTGTGTTAATAAACGATTTCAACGCTTCGAAAACGCACCATCGCACAATCCGATAGTTATCCACAAGTTAATGGTGAAAAACAACAATGCTGTGGTTGTTGGATAGTATTTGATCCAACAAGCACAGAATTCACCTGATTTGGTTCTTTGTGAATCCTTAACTTTTAGTCGAATTGAGAGCAACTCGTTTCTACAGCTGATGGAGATGCATGTAGACATCGAGTATAAAAAATGTTTTGAGGGCTGTATCAAGCCTTGGCATAAGTCCTTTGTAGTTGATAGGGACTACATTGAAAGAGACAGTACAGATTTTGAAGCTATTGTACAATATATAAATAAATTCCGGAAACTTTATTATCAAGATGGTATTTGGAATGTGTCGAGATTCACCAACTAGAAGATCACTAAATCATTTGAGTAAACAACGCACATACAATGAATAGCGGAAAGAAGTTTAATTCAAGAACACAAAAGAATCACGATTATAAAAAATTTAATGTAGTCAATCATAAAACTATTAAAAAAATTATATTTGTTGTGTTGTTGTTGTGTTGTGTGTTTAAGACTTGTTCTTTCTTGAAAGATTTTTGCTTTCATCAAGTTCTGACCTTCTTTCGAGTCACCATGACCAGAGAAGGCCACCAATTTGTAGGATTCATGGAAACAATGAATCCATGGAACATACTGCCGTTGTAATTTGTTTCCTATGATTTAAACCTCACATGATATAGCAAAACAAAATTAACTCCTCATAATGATAGTTGAGTCATTAAAAATATTTATCATTCCATAGCAGCTTTTCTCACAATAAGGGAAGGTACCGTGCCAGTCTACAAGATTAAATTAAAATGTAATTTAATCGTCACAATTTTGCTCTTGGAATTTCAAACTAACCTCAACGTCCCAAAAGAGCGAGTAAAAAAGATTCATTTTTTCACATAATATCCAAATGTCCAGTAGCTAAACTTCTTTTTCTTGAGTCTTCAACAAGATGGATCTTTTATTCGGTAGCATAATCGACCATGTGGCGATAGCATCAATGTCAACTGATTCATGAAATAAACTTATAAACCACCACCATATAGTTCAAACCAATGTCTTACTTACCTGTTTTATTTTTCATTCATCACCAATGTGAGTTAATACTCAATATGTTTTGTGATATTTGTCCAATATTGTGTTATTTATTAACTCAATATTATTTTCAAACACAATTAAGTGCGATCCTGACCACCTTGTGAGTTTTATGCGGTAACTCAATCCGTTCAACCGTCAGAATAGCAGACTACCCATCAGCATCAAGCAATGTCAGTTCATTGTTTGAGTTATCGACCCCATTCCCTAATCCAGGCCATAGGTGGTTTCTGTAAATATTAATGCTACAGAAAAACAGTTCAATGTTGGGTTTGTTGGGGATGTTGATATAGCTGTATCTAATGAGATAAAATTATGCTTATCATTTTTTCTACTTCATGTTGTGTCATGCTCATCAGTACATTCGTAATTAATTCTGATCTACTTATCAGAGCCCAGTTCGCAGTTCATCAAACTCTTCGCACCCGCGGAGCCCGCTGATGCCATCAGCGCGGTACGCCAAGCCATGAATTTTCGTACCGTTCGTAGCTAACCAACCAAACGACAAACAGTCCGCGGCACCTTTGAAACGAGCCTTTGAAACGTGGTCCAATTGGGATGGTCAAAAACCGTGCCGTTACACTCACGTTACACCCCCCGTCGGATGTCGGACCAACGGATCGCAAATCAAACCCGGGGAGAGTAAAACTGGGGAAAAAAAGACATGCGTAACAAACTAAACGATAAAAAGCCGACCCTAGGGGGCGAGCCACGAGTTGGTTCGCTGTCGGCCCCGGCCGACAGATCCTAGCTAAATTGGACGCGCAGATACCGACCGTTGATGGGTGCCGCTTCCGGGCGCCGCTGGGCGCCGCTCCCGGGATGCGTCGCTACAAATTAGCGGCATAAATTATTGCATTTTACGATTTTTCGCCGCGCGCCGCTGACTTTTCCCGATACGCACCCAGCCTGGGCTACGGCTTTCGGGAGCCTAGCACACCCGCCCGTGGCATGTTGCAGCCATGCCACGGCAACGGCCAACGGCTACAACAAATTAGCCGACGGTGGCGGCCGGGGCTCAAGAAGAACGTTCCCAGCGTTGGGTTGCAATATTAACAATTCTACCCTTGGCTCGGTCGTTAGGTTTGTTTTTGCCGATGCGCAAACACGGACCCCGAAGGGGTTTCCACTCCCGCGCTGGCGGTGGCCCGGGGGGTGGTCGACAATGTTCGCTGATCGTTAGCAGGGCAGGGAAGTGATCATTAACACTTTCATTACGTGCGATCTGATCTGAAAAGTTTCGCTCCGAGTTGCATAATCTCGAGCGCGTCGGCTCCGTCGGCGTGTTAACGGATAACAGGGATCGCCGACGCTGAGCCGTTAACCAGTTCGCGCTTTGGCGATGTTTCGAAAAAGGGGCCTTCCACGTGAGTGCACTACCTGACTCGACTTGAAATCCTTACCTCGATTGTTCGACTTAATGGCCCCGAAAGAGCCGTTCGATCGATTTTCGAGGCAGATGCACGAAGTGAAAGTTGGCTGATCCTTTTTTCGCTTCATTCATCGCCATCGCTCGTGACAGTCGCATAAGTGAACGGCGATCCACAATCGGCGATCGCTTCGATCCGTTTCCGGCCGGTGGAAGACGGGAAATTAATTCTACTCCCCATCATGTGCTGGTGAAGATTTCAATTGTGCTTTATTTACTTTTCTGTTGGTTCTTCACTTGAAACCAATGTCTCAATTGTCACCGAAGCGATCATTCATCGAGTGGCACGATCACGATCACGTGAAAGGTGCGCGCTGAATTGGATTGAAATTGATGAAATTATCAGCTCCCTGTCATCGCATCGCACGAAAATGAATTCACTGATCCGCTATTGAGGTACTTCGCTTATGTCGTGTCCTATGTTGAAGTCACTTCCAGCCGGTCCAGTGCCTTTCTTAAGCCGCCCAAAACCGTGCTCTTTTTTCACACTTCAAAAGGTACGGTTTTTGGTCGATCAGAAAGGAAGAAGGAACAAAAAACGCCACAAAGTTCGAAGGGCTTCGGAGCAACTTTCTTATTCTTCGACACCTTCCCCCGTCTGGAGAATTAGATTTAAGATTGTCCGAGTGCGACACAAAAACTCCGCGACTCCAAAGACCCGTCGTCTGCGCACCATGCTCACTGTTGATTAATTGTTTGTCATCAATCATCACGAAAAAAGCCCTGCTCTGCCCTGAGCTCGGCGCGGATGACAGACCACTCCTACTTCCAGCGCAAATGGAGTGTAGCAATTTGATCGCCCGAAAAAGGTTCCGAAGCGCGTTACTGGGAAGAATCCGTTTCTGCCGTTCTTGGCGCGGCCGCCGGGTAGCCGATTCCGGGCAAATCGGGCATCCGGATAATCCCACGACCGAAAGTGGCGTTGGCGTTGCCGCACGGTAACGCACGTCTGGCGTGGAAAGTATCAGGTTTCCGGGGTGCGCAGATCATCTGCCCGGGCGCGCATGGTCGCGCGCATCATTTGTCATCGAGCGAGCCACTCCGGGAGTTAACGACTTGCAGGACTGTCGGGAAGCGAATTTTTGGAAGCCCTGGACAATGCGCGGTAGCTGCCACGATAGACGGCTCGATGGTCCATTCTTGTGATTGGGTCCTGTAGGAGCATAAATTGAGATGCAGCGATACGATCGAACCGATGCAGAATCGGCGATGCGGAATGCAGGATGAGTCACACTCCTTTCGGACCGTTTATCACCGGAGATCTGCGAGGAACGCTTGCTTACTCTACAATGGTTGTCATTTTTCACTCACCTGGTCTGCCTAATAAAAGCCTGTGAATTCGGCAAAAAGGAAGTGTCTGTGTCTCGGATGAGGAAGTAGGAAGTAGGAATACCAGTGACTCAGTTTACAGTAATCGTATTGTGTTTATTTGGGCATTAAATTAAACTTTGTTTAATAATTTGGTGGTTGCTCGTTTCATCGCACACTTCCATAGCGGGGCTTTATATGACTAAGTCCTCGGTTTGCTGGGAGGTTCGGCTGAAGGGGAAGTAACTAATCCTACTAATTCCATCCGTCCGTAATTGAAGCTACAGACAGCGGAAACGCAAGGAAACGCTTTTCTACCGGAAACAGATTAGGATAAAATAAATAGCTAAGCCACGCGGTAAGTGTCCCATCCCGAGAGGTATGCGTTGTCTCCTGGCTAATACTGATACGATATCCGGATTGTGCCGTGATCGTGTAGTGACCGGTCAAGTGAAGTCAGTTTGAGGGACTTCGTGGAGAACCGGACGTAGATGGTCCGGGCAGAGGCGGTGTTCGGGGTGGTGGATGCTGGCGCGACGGATGCGCCGGGTGGAGATGGTGCTGGGGTACCTGGTAGGGTGTGAAGCGTGTAAAGTGCTTCATCCTTGGATCCGACGCTACTGATCCGGTGGATGCTGAACCTCCGGCGGTCAAGGATCCAGGTGAGGACAGTGATGATGGGGCAGCGGAAGGTGATCCCGATAGGGGCGGAGTAGTCGTCGGCGGTGGCGCCGGTGCTCCTGCAGCGGCGTTCGGTAGAAATCCGTGCGCCAGTGGCGGTCCTGGTGACCACCCGCCGCCGCCGGGTGGCGATCCTTGCCAGAGGCCGAGATTTCCGAGCCCGCCCAAGTTCGATGGCCTTGGGTACATCTGGGGTAGCAGCAGCTCACTGTACGGCGAGCGACCCCAAAGCTGCAGCTGTTGTCGAGCTTTCTCCAGCAGGGCCACCGAAGCCGGATCCTGCAGATCCTGCGGTGCGAAGCCACCGGAAGCAAACTGTGCCATCAGCGGATCGGGGAACAACCGGAGCGGCGATCGTAGATGCTGCTCGAACAGCAGCGCATCCATCGGATCCCTGTGCGGAGAATGGGAGAAAAGAGTGAAACGGAAACGGAATTAGCGAAACCCTGGAGAGGTCCTCCGAGAGTGATGAAAGCAATTATTGGATGGTAATGAGATGGGCCGTAAATCATGTTGCTGGGTGCAATGAAAATCCCGACTCCCGACGGTCCGCAAGTGGCCGGTGCTACATTTTAGCGATTCGTTTCGCGCGCCCATCGGCAAATCGTGTCCTGGGGGCACAGGATACACCTCGGCTCGGTGGATCCGCTCAAGACAATCCGCTTTCGACTGTGGAGGTTTCATCACCGGAGCGGCAACTCCCGTCCGTGACCCTTAATTACAAGGCGGCATCTCCGGGTTGGCTGTGGAACGGAATCTCACCGCTCAACTGTTTCGTAACGACCCAGGTCCCCGGTATGTAAGACCGGAGGCTTGAGCACACTCGGTATGAGTAATTCCCCCGGAATGTCCAACTCTTGGTGAGAAAGCTGAACCTCAAATCGCACTTGAACCCGTACGTACTTCGCGTACAGTTCGCGCGACCGCGACTGTCGATGAATAAATTATCGCAAGTTAAGCGGACACGAAACCTGTTGGTCCCGCGCCTTTTTGCGGCTTTGTGCGAATGAAACGGGGCGCATTTGGCGGTGGTTATGTTTCGTTTTCGGGCGACGGGGTTCGAGTTTGGCCACCTCAAATCACGCATGCGGCCGGTTGCGTGTTGCAGAAAACTTCACACCTTGCCAATCTTCATCATTATTATCAGCAACCGGGGCCCCGTTTGAGGCCCGGTGGGCAATTTTGACGCACCGCGATTCGCACACTGGGAGCGACGGCAGTTGGTCGGGTGGTCAGAAAATGGTTAAGGCGAAAAATCAACTAACAAGGGAGTGCGCGTTACGGGAAGAATACCTTCTTGGGAGTTTAGTAAATTGATTTTCGTAAAAAATAATATTAACGACTCGAAAACATATTAGATAGAAAGCTTCAAATCCAATTCTATGCCTTGTGGTGTCATGCAACGCGTGTAAAGTCATACTTATGTTCAAAGATGCCTGCATATTTAACATTGTATTCTCTACTGATAGTTTTTAAAAGTCATGATATCATTTTGGCCAGCAAATGTTAAGTGTAATGAGCATTTGGAATTAAAGTTGCACTTGGGTCAGAATGACATGGGCTGAAAAGTCTCGGGCCTAACATATTGACGGCGCTAGTCTTATTGCATTCAATGCTTTTTTAATTAGTACTAACTAACAAAAGAAAACTATTCAAACATCATGATATTCCACGCATAAGTTTGTGAGTTATTTTGCTCAGAGTGACACTACTTTTGTTATTTTCAAAACGATGGGTCAACAACAATTTCGTGTTTTAAATTTACACTGCTTGTTGATGAAAAAAAAAACTAACGTACAATCGTAGCAAAGACTTGAAAAGTGTTATAAGGACTCAGCTCCATCAGAAACAACAAAAAAACGTTAGTTTGCTGACTTCAAACTTCAGAATGTGTGAGTTAGAACATGTTGGCTTTATGTTGTATGAGAATTTGACTATGAGAAAGCTCACTGTTGACCAGAACCAAGAACGTATGAATGATTCTAAGCAGTATTTGGCCAAGTTTAAACGTAACAAGCCGGAATTTTCTAGTCGATATGTGACAATGGATGAAACATAGATCCATCACTACACTTCGGTTTCAAAACAATCATCATTTGAGTGGAGAGTAATTGGTGAACCTCGTTCAAAGCACCCAAAAGCACAACAGTCGGATCGAAAGGATATGGCATCGGTATTTTGGGAAGAGCTTGAGGTAATATTCATCGACTATCTTGAAACGAGAAATACCGTCAACAGTGAATATTATAAAGCGTTATTGGAGCATTTTTCAAGGCTAAAATTGTCAAGAAACGGTCGCGGCAGAGAAACGTTTCACAGGTCGATTAAACCAATCACAAAATTAAGTGAATTGGACTTCGAAATGCTACTGGCTGTTCGCAGACCTCAACAAAATGCTCATCGTTAAGAAATTTCGCTCGAACGATGAGATTATCACAAAAAGTGAAGCTTATGTTGAGACACAACACATTTATCGTTCTTCAAAAATAGTATGTTGGAGCCACGCTGGAATGATTGTGTGCCCCTTGATGGAGATTTCGTTGATGAAAAAAGCCAATTTTGAACATATCGAAACACATTTTCTTCTTAGACCCGAGACTTTTCAGCCCATGTGCTATCTAGTGTTAATAGCGTCGCTTGTGCCTGAATGCCTGAACTAATGTTTTCCCTAAAATCCTCCAATTAGAGCACACAGGGTGCTCTTCATGAAAGTCCTGCAGCCAAGCATCCCGCTGGCGAACCCAGGTTCCCATTTCCTAATTGACGTTATTTTCTGCGAAACTCCTCGAAGAGCTGCACGCTTCGCGCAGCCAACGCGCCACCGAGTCTGGTGCGGACCGTGGAAGGTCCTTTGGAAGGCGTTTGGCCGTCCACGGCGTTTCCAGCCCAGCCAGCCCTGTCGGCATCTCTCAACGCGAGCCCAAATTACCGGGTCCGGGTCCCGGTTCGGGTTCCCGATTCCCTTCACTTTTGCTTGGCGGCCATTTTCCGCGAACGAGTTTTGCATTAAAATTCATCAATTTCGAATAAATTACCCCGGCTGGCCGGATCTCTCTCTCTCTCTCTTTCGCTCGGAGGCCACAGTCTCGGCAGAAGCTGCTGAAAATAAGCATTCGTCAGCTTCGCATCGGTCTCGGTTTCGTTTCGGACACCGAGATGCACCGGCGAGCCCCGGACGCGAAGGTTCGCATGCATTTTTATCAATCATTACTTCGCGAGGCCCGCGCACATTGATGATGTATGATGGCGTACGGACAACATAATAATTTATGATTCCCTTTACTTTTATTTTTTGGTTTTCGTTTGCGTTTTTGGCGCGGCCAGGACAGGCTTTCGGACGGCCCAGTGGCCCGGGCCCTAAAGTGTCGGAATAATTACGCACCACTTTTAACAACCATTTAAGTATCCGGGCGAACCCGGCCGGCCGCTAGTTGCGCGCCGCCCTGTAATCATCACATTTGGAAAGGATGAACTTCAGCACGTTTGGGCCCGGTGTGGCCATCCGCCGCCGCTGCTCGGAGTGAGCCGCGGAGCCGGGCTCTCGTGTGGAGTGGCAATTAGGGGCGAGCGATAAAACCGGGACGCGGATCCTGCCGGGCGTCGGCCTGCCGAGTGCAGTTATGCCAAAAAACAATGCACCCAAGACCGCGCGGCCAAGGCGCGGCGCGATGCGACCCCGGTTCCCGGTGCGTTTGTTGCAAAGAGGTGAAAATTTAATGAAATTAAGGTGCGAAAAAGGAGGGATTTCTGTGGCGGCATCAACGGCGCCGCGCACAGTGGGCAGTGGGCGGCGATGGCCATTTTTGTCAGAAATTGTTCCGGATTTGAATCTTCCTTTAAATAATTTTGCAATAATTAATTTTATACGACGACGATTACAGTTGATTGGGAACACGAGGTCCGATGACATTTAAATACCCGCTGTGCTGAACTACTCGGATCCTAATCTATCAACGGAACGAGCCAATTACGGTCTCTCTGCCCGATGGCCACAGGGAAAGGGGTTCTAACGTCATCACCGTTCGAGTGAAAGTTGAACGGTCAAGCCCATGTTGTTGAAGCTTAATTCGAGCTCGAATTAAAACGATGCGAAAACAACGCAAAAACCTGCCGAGCCAACAACCGACGGGCGCACACACGGGCTCGGTGCAGCTGGAAACATAGCAAATGTATGATTCCGTTTTCATTGCCCTTTTTTTCGTCCGTTCCCCGCATTTGGCCCGCAGCGAGCCGAAGGTGTTCGCCGAAGTGTGGTGCATAATTTGCCCGCGTTGCAACGGAAGTGGAAAAATGGCTGAAAACATCGAAAAGGTGGTGCCACAAAAGATGGGCCGCCCTACCTCTGCTGTCCAGGGCCACTCGCCCCACCGCCGGGATCAAGGAAGGGCTCGGCCGATCACTTTTATGATTTTACATCCGTCATCGTTCGTCCGTCACAATGTACCGCGATGGGGTTTAATGCTGAAGAAGGAACCACAACCGATCGTCGGGCGTCTGTCGATCGTGGGCAATCATTTTTGTGTGTGTGTTAGAGTAACCGGCACCAGCACCGAACATCGGATTCCCATTCTCGATGCGGTTCACAATTTATTCAAATTACTCGTTAATTACATTACGCTCCGGTTCGATACCGGACGCTCCGGAGAATCGGCGGCCGCTTGTGTGGGGCCATTTTTCTTCAAATTAACACTTCACGCACCGGTCTCTTTGAGGCCCCGGTTGCAACATTATTTCCCGGGCAAAGGAAGGCCGCCCGGTCAGACGCGAAGTGCATCGCACGCCCCGAGGGCCCGCGCTCGTGTGGAGCTCCAGTCTCCTGCTCCTGCCGCGCGCAAATCAATGCTGTGTGGTATGCAAATTTGCTGAAAATTATCGTCCATCTTTTCCTCGCTCGGTTTGATCTTACCGAAACATGAAAGGGAAAGAGAACGGGACGCCGCTACGGAGAGCCACAGTGAGCCGTCAAAACAATTATGCTTGCTGGAAGTGTCATTAAATGGCTCAATTTCGGTGGCAATTGGTGGCTGCCGCTGGGAACCGTGTCGCAAACTGCAGGCGGCACCGGTTTGTTGAAGGAAATACGACGACTCGAAAAGTGGCCCCTGTTTTGGCCGTGCTTGTGTCATTGTTGGCGTCACTTCAATTTTGTCGCCATTTCGTTGGCATCCTTTTTAAATTTTAAAGTAAATTTCGAGCGAAGCATTCCATTTGGAATTATGGTCCATTGTTCAACAAGAAATATTATCAAAACCCGTTTTTTTAAAAAGGAGACCATTTTTTACTTTAATGCTTGGAATTGTAATTTAATAATATCGATTTGAATATTGTTCAAAAGCATAAGTACATTTCACTATTTTTTGAGTAATTGTTTTAATGTTTTTATATTATTCAAAACATCTTTAAGGTATCGCTTCCATTTTTCAACTAAATTTGGAATTATGTTTGTAAAAGATGTCTTTCTTTACCACATTCATGTGAAACTAGATCCCTTATCTTACTTGTGAAAACTGTTTTGAAGTTAACTTTGTTTATTTCAAATTAAAAATCAAGTTTAAACAAGAAATTAGCGTACGAAATGTAATTCTTTTCGTAGCTCACGCAACTATGATAAAAAGTACAATTTAATAAACAACAAATACAGCTGGATCAACCATGAATGATGATCGAGAATCTCCCAAGGAGCAGTTGCTCCCTACCCACTGTTGGCCGTGGTCCGGATAGAAAGAATACCCGAGCTTCGGGCAACTTCCCACTTCGGAACGTCGTCTCGCCGGAAAGAGCTCCAACAATACACAAGAAACTGGCGGAAAACAATCAGAAAGCAATCAATAACACTAATTGGGCCAATAAATCATGCCCCGGCACCGGCATTAGTGTCGGCATTTTCCTCCATTTTCCACCCACAGTCCTTGGTCGGCCCCCCCGTGGGACCGGGGGCAGCGAGCGCGCGCGCGCGCCACCCGTCGTCGGCGACATTTGATTGAAAATTCCCTCCCAAACGAAATAGCGGTCGCCGCCGACGCTTGGGGTTGCAACTCGAATGTTCATTGCAAAATAATTGTTTTATCGCTTGGAGCAGACCACCACCGGGCCCGGGAAAAGAAAACTGCTCTCGGCACCGGCCAGGATACCCCGCCATTAATCAGCGATCGCTTTTCCGTCGATGCTTCCGACGAGCCGCGAGTCGGTTCGCGGGGGCTTTAATCGGAGGCCTCAAGAATGGTTCGATGCGGAAACCGGCGCGGAAAAGCGCACCGGTTCCTCAGGGGAACCGGAAAACTGGAGCGAAACCCGAGTCCGGAACCGGCAACAATCTTGCGGCCGCCGATGGTCGCGAAAATTGAATCTCTCGCCAGGCTCATCGTCGATTAGAGCCGAGCGCCTCGGTCAGATGAAGCATATTTATGGTTATGGTACTATCGGCGACGCGGTGAGGGCCACGCGAAAACATGAAAACCCAAGCCTCAAGACTCCACAGCCGGACCAGTGGCCAGCAAGCGGGAACGCGGACAGGGAGGGCAACAAAAAAACCTGCGGAACAGAAACACACGAGATGCGAAGAGTGATGTTGCCAGCCAGCCAGCCAGTGATGTTGGCGGCTTTTTGGGCCCTAATTACAGAGCAGAGCGTACGCCAACCGTACGCGAACGTGGCGGGCGAATATTAATGTTATTTTTTCGCCTTTCCCATTCATGTCGGCGGGCGAAATGTGTGCTCCATTATTGCAACAAATCATCAAGTTAGTGACGCGGAATTGAGCAAGGCGGCGCAATCGAACGTTGGCAGGCACAGGACGCCGGCGATCGCGCGGGGGGAAACGCGTTCCGTTCGAGGGGGTGCCGATGCAGCGAAGGAGATGAGTGTGGCCGCAGGGCTGCAGCTCGATGCCCCGGTGCCTCGGTGCCCCGATGCTGTCATTGCGGGCATAGAGTATGATGGGATTGATTTTTCTCATCATTACCGGCAGGGTACGCAATCTCGATGCAGTGGCCCACGCCATAAAGGGCCACTGGCTGACAGAATGTAGTAGATATCAATGAACGGGAAATTAAAAAATAGTTTTATAGCGCTTGAAACAACTGTTTCGAAGCCGGGTATTGAAGATAAAATACTTTTTAGGAACAAACACATCGTCTAATGTGTCTATAGGTCCACCTTTGGGTTTTCACAAACTTTTGCCCAGGTTTTCTCAATGAAGCTCTTGCCAAGCCAAGGAAGGACGATTAAAAAAAAAAACAAACATTGACAATAATTAATGTTGGGGCAATAATAAAAGTCAATAAGAAAAATGACGTAAAATTTGCAGCATGGCAGTTCAAAGGTTATTGTTTTGTAAAAGGATATTGTTTAAACAATCACAACACAACCTATTTGTTAGCATCCGCATTGAACCAACAGAGCTAAGGACATTTCACAACCATAAGGTTTTGTGTGCCTTAAGCGTTACGATTAATTCGTCCAAATGAAAAAAGGACACAATTTTGGCAATTATCAAGAATTGCATCGTGTTTTAATACTGTTTAAGACATCGAATCATTTGCGATTTAACCAAATCCCGGAACGATGCACATGGTTAGATTAATTTCATTACACAAACGATAGAAGCGGGTCTGCAAGTCAAACCGAGTGCAAAAAGGGTATCTGACTATCGTCTAGAAGGCCCGGGTTCGATTCCCCGGGATGGGAACCGCATTTGTCGGTGGGACCCGCGAAGAAAGGGACCTCCTAGTTGGGTCGGTGGTCCAAGCGACAACAAAAATTGGAGTATCTGCCCGAGGTACTTTTTTAACATTACTTTCTCTCTTTTTTTAACATTACAATGGCGCTTGAGGTGTTTCTCTTTTCTTCCGCTATGATTTCGAGGAGTTTTTTTTTTATTATTCATGATGTTACGGTATTTCAAAACCTGCTCTTTTGGACCGCTTTGATAGCTCCTTCGAGGTTTGTAAAACCGCCTAGATAGTCAGCTACATCGGGCTCCCGATTTTCGCAATCTAGCCAAAGTATTCGCTGTTTGTCTTGGTCCTCCTTTCGTATTTGGACCCGAAAAAACGTTTCCTTGCTATCGCCAATAACACCAATTTAACCCTTCCCGGAATCTAAGTAAGACAACGAAAATCTAACCAAAATACTCAGCAATAAAGAAGCGAGACTTAAGGCATTTCTAAAATCTGCAACCTTAATCAACAAATTGTGAATGATCAATATTGTTCAAATGAAAGGATGTGGCAAAATGTTCATCATTTTACAAAGCCCACGAAAGGAAAGCCCACGATGGTCGATGGCTAGAGACTGTTAAAAGGCGAAAACAACAGTGAACGAATGCAAACTCACCCGGGGGGCCCATCGAATTACACTGTTGGTTTCCTCAACAACGAACCAACAAAGCTTCTCAACGCTTGAAACGTGACAGGCTACAGCTCGGAAACGGATACGGATAGAAACATCGCGTTTGGCACGTTGCTCGAATGGCAATTAGTGGCGTTGAAAACAAGCGAACAGCAAAACATCGAACGCAACAAACCGTCGGTGGTGTCGGTCCGAATGATACGAATGATATGTTACGTGGCCGACGATTGTTGGCGTTGCCCAGGCGTTACGGACCGCGGGAAGTGAAAAGGAAAGCGAACCGGTGTGCGTGAACCTGTGGCAGGAAGGCAACATCCCGACATCCGTAGTCCCTTACTTCTTTTCTGTTTATTGACGTCTGAATGATGTTTGCGGAGCTGCGGACACATTTTCTGCGCACGGCGCGCATTTTGGTACATATTTGATGCGTAAGAAGCGGCATCCGTTTCGAGCGTTCTGATGGGCGCGAGAAGGGAACATAAAGAAAAATGGGCGGTGCCTCCCATCATGACGGATGATGGATGATGAATCGGCCGCCGGTTGAAGTTGATGATTTGTTTGAGTTTTGCGGGATGTTGTTTCATAATTTCTATTTCACCGGCCCGACAGACTGGGCCAGATCGCTTGGCACTAACGGAGTCTGCGGTCTGCGGCCTGTCTGGGGCTGCCGTGTTCCAGACGGATGTTGGACGAATGTAAGAAATTAATTTAATCGCAGCGCTAGCGAGCATCCCACAGTTATGTTGCATGTTTTCGTCTATGTTTGGCGGCCGGCCGTCTAGGCCCGGGGGCCGACACGCTCGGAATTGAATGTTCATGTCGAACCGATTAGTGGCCAGGGAAGCGCAACTAACTTTGTGTGAGCTTAATCCGCATTATGCGTAGCATCGATTGATTTCTGCCGAAGACGATGTTCGGTAAATTGAATTGGATTAGCAAAAAAAAACGGGCCCACCCGACGGCCGGGCTGTCCCACTACTATCCAGAGAGAGAGGGAAAAATCACTTTTACCGTTTAATTGGTGTAACACGCAGGCGCGGCAACAGGTGCGTTGATAAGAAAATTATCGGTTACCACGCTGCTTTCCTTAGAAAGTGTGTCGGTGCACATTTAAATCAATTTGATTGAGCCGCAACAACCGGCGGCCGGCGGATTGTCGGACAGATGTTACCCCCCCCCACCCGGGAGGACCGCTCTTGGACTCACCTATCGAAGTCGGTCAGGCGCGACGAGTCCCGGAAGCCTTTCGCGAACGGGTTGGAATCGATTTTCAGCTTCGTGATCAGCTGATTCTGGTACGCGGTGACGGCCGTGAAGATCGTCTCCGGGAACACGTACGTCTTGTGGTCGACCTCGGGCAACTCCTTCGGGGCGAGCGGTATGCTTTGGCCAGGCCCGAGCCGCACCAGATGGATCCGTGGCTGATAGCGGTGCATCGAGTTGAGGACAATCTGGAACAGCGAGAAAGCAAGTCAATAATGTAAGCTTAAAAACGTTATTTTTTCCTATAAATTCTGTGGAACAACTTTTCCTTCATTTGCGAAGAAAGAGAGGTTCACAGGGCGCATGCCCGTGGCTCCACCATCATGGCCCGGAGAGAGAAAACGCCGCTCACCTTCAGCGGACCATCACGAACACCGGCGCCCGGTGTTGCAACGTGTGTTGATAGGGCCGCCGAGCCCGGGTGGCCAATATGGCCGAGGTGTAAATGGGTGTAAGGTTATGGCGGGCCATAAAAGAATATGAAGTATCAGGGTGTCAAGCAAGAAAAGCCGGCCCGAAGCAACATAAAGTTGTAGAGCAAGGGCGCTTCCAGTGCTGTAGCTCCAGTTAACAATTTCATAAGCCTTCCTTCCTTCGAAACACACAGAATTGTGTTGTGCAAATGAAGACAAACAATAGAGACTGCGCGCACACTACCGAAGCACTGCCCTTAGTAATGGGTCCTGGGATCCGTGGATTATTTATGCTTCTTGCCCAATCACCCGGCCCCGAGAGGGTGACGCCCTCACTCTAATTATGTTCCACTTTACAAATTACACCTTCGCATCCGGAGTCGACAACCACCATCCTGGACGGCGTTACATTATCTCCCTTTTGTCGTTTCGTTTTTTTTTCGGTAACTGTCAGGATCTCTCGGCACCCTCCGGCGGGGCGGGTGAAGACGATTAGGCGCGAAACCACCCTCCGGGGGTTAATAAAACATGTAAACATGCAACCGTTGTCCGGGACAGCCGTTGTTCTCTGTTTGCCGGTTGGTTGTTTGTTTGCTCGTTCTTTTTGCTCGCCCCTCTTTTCTCGATCCCTTGTTTCGGAGGGCGCGCGCATCGGTACGAAGCCGACCCTTCGCCGGTGTGTTTGAGATGAGGTTATGGAGTGCAGGATGTGGCACAAAGAATTATGCTCTAAGCGCGGCGGTACACGAATGGCAGGGGAAAACAAACAACAGTAAACTTAACTTGAAGTTAAATAGTCAATCATACGCAATCAAGTGTAGGACCTATCCAATAAATGGTAATAACGAAGTTCCAATACTGAAATGCATCCTTATTTAGTATTTGGATTTTAAACTAACGATTATTTGACTTTTAAAATCTCAAACTTCATTCTGGAAATTGTAAATATTTAGTAAAAACTTTGACATTTACAAAATGGGATGCCAGACGCTTGCAGAAAATTGAGAAATATTGAAAACCTTTTTTCCAACTCAATCGGCCAATTTTTCTTCGAAAATGAAGACCGCGAAATGTTTGCTGATTGTTTCTTCGGCGAAATTGCAACTGAAAACGTGGACGATATTTGCTTTCAACAGGAATTGATGCGTTTTGGTCTAGCAGGTCTTATTCTTGGACATCGTTTAACTTGTATACACAGAGTCTACTTCCGTTTGCTTATATCCAGTTTTCGCTAATGGAGTCTTAAAACAACCCGTTGGCCTTACTCATTGACTTGCAGAGAGCGGAACTTTCCGGAACAGTGGATTCAGCCCTAATCATCCGCACCGGCTTCAAGCCGAGTGCCCCCAAAAGCCGTGCTGACCGGCGGTCGACCCCCCCGGGAGAAAGATTGTTTCAGATTAGCCCCGTTATGTCCACCCATTTGTTCGTCCGGAAAAGTAATTCTTTTTTAATCTGCCCACAGTGCGTATAGATTACGCTCCCTGGACGACGCTTGGTCCTCGGTCAGCTGAAGATCTGAAGGCTGAAGGGGTTCCAATGGATTGGATCGACGCGCGAAGGCTAACGATAGACGAGATTGAAAGCGCGGCACGGAATGGACCGGCTCAGGGAGCCGCACAGCCAGCCAGAGGAGGATGTCATAAATTGGAAACATGAACGATGATACCTCGCACGATGTATCGATGTCTTAGATATTTATATCTTTATTATTGATATTTATTTCCAACCATCCTCTGTCTGCGCTAGGCCTGCGCTCTGTCTCGTTCCATCGCGTCTGCCTCGAATCGTTATCCATCCAACACCCCGGCGCGGAGCGGAGCGTAGTTTTCTGTTGGCCACTTTCCAGTCGACGAAAAGATCGATATCGGTTTCATCAAATCACCATTTACGCTTCTCGCCTTCGCCCCTGGCGCGGTTCAACGCCTGGCCAGCGTCTACGCCTGCGTCCTGCGAGCAACATGCAGCAGCGCCGGCTACGGCAGCAGCGGCCAGCATCCTTCATCGCCAACCGCCTGCCGTCGTCGTCGATGGAGCGTTAAAATTTCAGCAAATAAATAAACGCCAGAAATTCTATACATTTTACAGCCAAAGTCCTTTCATAAATAATAACGCCACGGCACGCTGGACACCCCTGGCTTGGCACGGAGCGGAGGGATAAGTTGTCTCGCAGTTCTCCGGCACGAAACCTGTTCCGGTACAACGCTACTGAAATGTATTGCAATCTGCGGACCCCCTGTCTCTGTTGGAGGGTCCCCACTATTCCCCGGCACACGGACGAAATTCCAAAACCATCATTGGCAGTCATCGTCGTCGTCGTCGTTGGTGGCAACCTCCGGCCCGGCGACAAAGTGTGGATGTAGCATAAATATATTCCCAAATAAGCATCTCATCTAATAAATGCAATCGAAACATGATCGCAGCTCGTTCCGGGGTCTCGCTGCCGATGGTCGATGACAATCAATAATGCACGGTTGCTCCACTTTGTGGATGGCATTGACCAGGAATTAGCATAACCGAATAGGCCGACTAGGAGTCGATTTGAGGCTTCGAATATATACGGCGGACGATATTCGAGCATTGAGCGTATATCGTTATCGAGCGATTGGGACAAGGGAAATATTTGGGAAAATGTTGTGCTACCCGCGAAGCCAAAGTTGAGTTCTTCCCGTTTTTGGAGTTGTTTTCTGTAAGCTGTACGATAGGCTCCCTGATAGAGTTTAAACAACATTCTACAAAATCTTTGCTTCGCTTGTGCCAAACGTTTTCAGTGTTACATTACATATTTCAGCAGCGACTTTCGAGCCTGGTAAATACCAAAGCAGTTAACAGAAGCAGAAAAACATGCCTGAGTTGGAAAAACACTTAAACTTGATTGCACTAAACGCGGTCGAAATTATAAGTTTTATTATTTTTTTTCTCTTAAAGAACGGGCCGAGCCGTATGTATTTGAAGTTTTTACCAGGAAAATAAATAATGTACCCGATGGTTCATTTTGCTACGATCTTTATTTTACATAAGCTGCTTAGATGCTTCTATTTATTGCAAAGCAAAAATCTAATCCTAAATTATTTAATAGGTTACGTTAGATTTATTTAGAGCAGGTTCATCTTACTTATTTCACAGATATCTGCTGTGTAGTGTCAAAACTAAGGCCAATTTTAAGATCGATTATCACAACTAATTTTGAGGTGTTTAGAGCTTTTTTATCGACATGATTAGACTCTTGCGGTGGCCAAGTAAATGAGTAGTTCCGAGTTGTAGTTCTCTCCCCGGTTCATCGATTTCCCGTTCATCAGTATAAGCATCTTCTTTTCACTACATGGTTTAACAGCTTTTATTTTGTCTAAATGGACTTCCAAATATTTTATGTAACGGATCTTTGGGTTACGTTCAAGTTTGAACTATGTAAAAAATGCTTCCGTTGTTGGCCAATCGCCAATATTTGCAGAACTATTTAATCGCTTCGTTACCTTAAAACCCCTCAATGCCTCATCGCTAGCAATTCTGGGATGCATCTTGAAAAGGTCGGATAGGAAAACGGATCGCAAGAGTTGTAGAAAGAACTCTACCTAGAGAAACTCTGGCAGTCAATGGGAATGCTGTCAAGATGGGTCTTCGATATTTAAGTTTCCGTTTTTCCGAGCAATGCTTAGATAATCTGGATGAGAGCAGTCGACCCTGAGTCTGTTTGAGTTATAAAAATCCATGTTAGAGTTCATCATTGATTTACATCCCAATTAAACACAAAAATAATAATAAAGAAACATGCGCTGTCACATAACCGCCATGTTCTCTATTGTTCTCTTCGCACTCACCGCGCACTCGCCGTGCCGGTGTCAGTTCTAATCAATCTTCGCTGGCACCGTGCTACCCCCTCGGATTTCCAGGCCAGATCAAAATTAATACGATCGGAAACATCCCAATTAACCTACTTGCCTCTGACCCCGAAGGCCCCTCAAGCGCACCAGCGCACCAGATGACGACTGCACATGACGAGTGATGCATCCCGTGCCTAATGAGCCCGATTATTAATGGCAGTTCGTTCTTCGGACGCTTCGTTTTCCAGTGAAATCCGCAGAGAAAGTGCGTGTGTGAATGAATGAATGCAAAGCAGAGAGGAAGAACAAAAAAGAGGGGGGAACAGGAACCCGGCCCCTCAGTGGAGTCTGGAGTGGAGACCACAAGTGCATTCCCTGAGCCGGCCGAGAATGCGGCGCTGCCGGCGCTCCATGTAACGTGCGGTTTCATAATTAATGAATCGTATCACGATGCACTTGTCATCTGTCAAAACACCGAACAGATGAACTCAGTCGTGTCACACGGCCATCGGAGGCGCCACACTGCAACCCACGTCGCCCCGGTTACAACTTCCCGCCCCGGTTGTGGCGTGAAGAAAGTTCCCGGAAAACGGATTGCCGTGATTCGGTTTCACGGGAAAACGGGTTGGCGCCCGTTTGTCACCGTCGCCGTTTGTGTCACACACACACAGACACACGAGGTCAGAAAACGGGTGGCTCATCAAGCCTCTCAACGTGCTGCGGGATCAAGCTGCCAGACCGCGCATACCGATCGCTATCGAGTCTCTCCCCGGTCCCCAAGAAACGGAACGCCGGAGTTGAAGAAGTGTTGGAGCCCTTCGCTGGAGTCGCGCGGAGGGCCTCAGCAGAATGCGTGGACCTCGCTCCAGACACGCTCCGACAGCGGGAGGAATTAAGTCAGTTTGAAATAATTTGACAGACAAAAATCGTGTAAATAATTTGTTTTCGTTCACGTTCCCTCCGGCGGCCATCCCCGGGTCCGACTCCTGGGCCCCGGATTCCGGAGAACTCCGAAAGGTTATGTTGTGCCTGTCGACTGTCTAATGATCCCAAATTAATCAAACTCCCCGAAGCCTTCCTCGGTCGAGCCGTGATTTATAAGATCGTATCGGGTTACTGGCGCGCGCGCGCTCGCAGGTGATGGTGGGGGGGCTATGAGTGGCCCAAGAAGTGACCGTTGGAGGCACCTTGTGTGGACTTACCTGACCGTTCTTGTCCATCTCATTGTTGGTTAGTTTCACTTTTTCGAACGAGATAACCTGTTTGCGCAGGGCATCGGCCCCGAGCGGGGTGTCCGGGTGGGCGTACAGCCGGCCGGGTGGCGGGGGGTCCGCCTTGCCCGCCACCAGCCACGCCGAGCGGTGGTACGCGTAACGGTAGCGCCGGTTGTCAACTGGGACCACGTCCAGCAGCACCACGTACCGGTCCGCCGGCGTAACCTGGCGCAGGGGCCCCGAGAAGGAGACACGCACCGTCGGGAACATGCGCCTGTCGGGGTGGGAAGAGAAAGAGGGTGAAAAAAGGACGGGTTAGTGAAGTGGAGGAGCTATTATAGAGCGGCACATTCCACCACCGGGGGCCACCACCCAGGGTGTTGCGATCGATGTTCACGTCAGCGCGGCTCAGAGGGGCAGGACTCACGCGAGCTGTTGGAATGTCCGCGCCCCAAGAGGGCCCTGGAGTGGCCCAGTTCCTGTGTGTCCAGGCGAACGTTTATGTCACTGCCACTAAGACCCTAAGCATTGAAGAGCTTTTAAAAAAATCCTAGATTTAGCTGCATAACCAAACGATCCGATAGCCTTCTGGTTCTGACATCAACATGCCTTCAGGGGTCGACATATTTATCTCGATATTGGAGAGCTGAATGGTATAAATGCATACATTCCGCAGTTGTCCTGTTTACCTAATATTTTTGCTACTGTTATCAAAAATAGACGGGAAACAGTTTTTTTCGATTATCGTAATTCTGTGCCTAAAAAAGCAGCTTTGTGGAGAGACAATTCTTGGTTTTCGCCTCATTCAATAGTGGAGATAGGAGCCGAAACGAACAATGTGCTGAATGCTGTTCCTAATTGTGCGGACCGTTTCCAAAATTTGGACAAATGTAGACATAGAAGTATTGCATAAAGTAGGGATTCTTTTAATGTTGATGACGTAGATTTAGAAAAATAAACAAAAAAATTTTAAGTTAGAAGCAAATTCCCGATATTTTTTGGCCAAAGCAGTATAGAACTGAAACTGATCGCATGCTGATCGACAATAATATTGATAATGGATGAGATTCCATGCATGCTACCCTTCAAATGTCTAGACAAAATGTGGATATGGCTCTGTAGGGCCGAGTCGGAGTATAGAAACGCATGTGCTCAAGGAAACAGCGAACGGTAATTCGAATGGTCAGCGAAGTGAAAATATTTAAGCCGAGTCCTGCATGACTTCAACGAGTGAAAGACTAGCAACACCCGAATCGATTGATTGAATTAAATTTGCTTAAGAATTTTTAATAATCAACGATGCTGGGAAGAATCCATCTGCAGGAACTCCGACAAAGGCTGAAGCCTTGTATCGTAATCACAATAAATACTTTACTTCACGAAAAAAAAAGTAGACCAGAAAGATCATCGAAGAGCCAAAATTGTGGCAAAAACGTTCGTCTGGGTAACGGGGTAATTCCTACTGGCCCGGTCTTCGGGCAAGAAGCTGTCGGCCATCAGCGCCAGGGCCGAAGGAATACATAAACGCGCCCCGGTGCCCCTTATCAACCGGTTCTACAACCTGTCAACAGCCAATTCGACATGGAAATGGTTCCCGAAACCGAAACACGTCAGCGATGTCGATGGAATTGAAAATTAACGGCCACCCTTCGCGGCGGGGCCACCGCAAGCCACTCGCAGCGTAGCGGCGCACGCCATCGAAGACCCCCGTCGGCGTCCGCCAGGGTGGGGCTGGCCGAAGGGCTGGCCACCCGCAAAGCCCATCCGGGAGCCCGGTTTTCCCGGTTTTGCTCCCTTCCATCGTTTATCTATCGCATCGCGCAGTGAAGGTCTGCAGATTGTGACCAGCAGATAGACCGATCGTGGACCGAGCATCGGCAAGGCAAGGCAAGGTATGCTTTGTTGCACGCTGGTTCTCCATTCCTCCCCTCCACCCCGCATGGGCGCAGAATCGCTTAAAGTTTTACTAAAGCGCGATAATTGCAGATAAGCAACATAATTCATAATTGCTAATTTGTGAGCCTTTTGCGAGCGCGATGCTGGTTACTCTGGGCACACTCTGGCCACCAAACCATGCCGAGGTCTTCCGTGCTGCTGCTGCCTGGGCGTTCCTTTAACGGATGCCTCTCACCTGCGCACGCACACGTCACGATCACGTGTGCGATCGGAGGCACGGCACCATGAAGAAGCCGGCTTAGCAGCAGGCAGGCAGGCAACATTTGCATCGCAACCGTTACATGCCATGCTGGCGGATCACTCGTCCCCTTGAGGGCGAAAGGGGGGTCCGGGAATATGACAGCCAACGATCGATACCATCTCCAGCCAGCGACGGATACGGATAGGCTCACTCTCTTGGCCGAAGGGCTTTTCGCTGTTGTATCGATCATTCCGCACTTTGTTGATGAATTTTTGCGAGACAATGGAAACTGGCAAAAAGGCTGTCGATCGTTGAGCAACACTGCGACTCTTTGCATGTCCTTCACACCTCCTTGCGCCATCCTTTCAACGGTCGTTTTATTGCTGCCCTAAATCAACGACATTTCAACGACGGTTTTCGGATACCGTTGGGTGTAGGTTAACTAAGACCCGAGGTTTTTATGAACCTCAGCAGGGTGGATAGTGAATCCGTCGCACGCAATCTTATGCTAACGGCTTGTAACACGATAGCAACAGCAATCCCTCGCTTACTCATGCAAAAAGCTTTATTCTTCTCTTTGGGAGATCTTCAAACGTCAACCGTTGGTGACAATAATGGTATGCTCTGATAATGTAACAACCGTTTGATATCGTCTATTCAGTGTTAACTAATTTTTTTTATCGATAGCCCCAAAAAGCCTTTAATTCGTGACTTCTGTTGACAGGTAGAAAACTTGTTTTTATCTCAAGCTTTATAACCGTGTTCTTGCATAGTGATGGTTATTCCTACTTTTAATCTTTCTTAGTTTTAGATTGTAGCTATCTGCAACCCAAAATGAATGAGAAACATGAATTCATCTCTGACAAAGCTAAATTTGTGCTATTAGTAATTCAATTTGTCATTTTTTTTCAATTGTAACAAAGCTGCTGAAAAGAAGTTTGAGCTAGTACTAGCTATCAAGCAAGTGTGTTAATGGATCCTTCATTCTAAGGTCAGCGACAAGAAAGAAGTCTTTGTTAAGTCGTTTGAACAGACAGAAATTTCTAATAATCTGGATGGGACAAAGGATGAAGCAGTTTATGAAGAAAGTGATGCTCCACATGGCAATGAGACCTTCGGTAATCTATTGACCATCGATACCAGTGATTCAGAGAAGAAGTTCCATGGCTACTATGATGAACAAAGGAGTTATCGGATAAACTCTAGACCGATGCACCAAAGTCAGTTTATTATTGTTGAAGAAAATATGTTTCAATACCCTTGAAGTACGTTTGAAAAAGTGTAAAATTTATGGAAATTTTTTTTCCAAGATAATTGATCCCAAAATCAGGGTACGACTCATACAGGATAAAATACAATAATTATTCTTCATGAACAAATAAAATCGAACTAATTCGACTGATTGATTGAAGATACTTTTATATTTCACGAAAAATGTAAATAAAATTAACGGGTTTGAACCACATAGCTACTTCTAATAATTGTCTTGTAAGAACTGTAGTGCAATGAACTTCCAAGCAATGGGCTCCACAACAGCAACAATAGTAGCTCCCGCACCAGCGAATAATCAGCGTAATTCTTCATCATTTGTGATTATCAATGCAGCAGTACCGGGAAGCCGTAGCCAAACCCTATCTCCTTCCCGTTCTGGGCAAAGTGTAATAAAAATCACTCGACCCACCATGATCACCAATGGTCAGTGTTTTACTTATCAGCACACCACAATCACCGGCGCCCATAAAGCGAAACGAAAAGCTGAGCCACTCAACTCAAGCCCGTGTTTGGGCGAGGCGACAACACGTCGTCCAAGAGCCGCCCTCCGAATTGGACCAC
The DNA here is from genome assembly GCF_943734635.1 of Anopheles cruzii. Lineage (NCBI taxonomy): Eukaryota > Metazoa > Arthropoda > Insecta > Diptera > Culicidae > Anopheles > Anopheles cruzii. The sequence continues at coordinate 55,805,016 of NC_069145.1, forward strand.
TGCCGGACGCCCTGCTGCCGAAGGGCTGCTGATTTGGCGTTTTAGGGCGTCATTTTATGCCCTTTTTTCTCGTTTCTTCCAGATTGAGATATTAGCACCCATTTGGGTGCCGATTGTGTAGGCTCGGGCGCTGGCGCTGGACACGGCCCGCTGGGTGGAGATATTTTATTCAATTAGATTTATGTCCTCACGAAGGCTGGTCGCTGGTGCTGGACACAGTATGCTGCGACAAAGGAACCAACCCCGGTTCGCCTGGTGGTTGCCTGGTTGGTCCGTGTCGGTCCGTCACCCTCGCGCAGGCGACAGTTCTGGAATGGTGTGGACCAGAGCCCCGAAGCAGCAGCAGTGGCCAGCCAAGATTTTACTACGCAGATTAGCCGAGGTTATGATTATTGGCCAGGACTTAACGTACATAGGTCATAAATTTCCAAATGTTTGCCCCCCATTTGCCAGGCAGGGCAGGGAGCGTTCGCCGGGTTTGTGCCAATGTGGCCACCCCGGAACGAATTCGGTTGACAACCATTTCCGGGCGGTCAGTGTTATCGAAGCTGAAGGGGCAGACCGACCGTAAAAAGAACGTGCAACATGGAGCGAGTTGCGTGATACATTGTCTGCCCCGCCCGGGGGCTTTGAAGGGTGTTTTCGGTGGAATTGAAACACCAACCATTCGTCGGACATTCGGTCGGGTCCGGCATGATATGGGCGAATGATGACCACATTAGATACGATGACGCCATAAAATTTTTGGTCAGATTTGATGGAGTTTTTCCTACATGCGGATTTTATAGGGATGACGCTCGGCGGCCATTTTGTAATGAAGATTTCTCGTACGTACGGAAGTCCAATTTCAAGTCTATGTACTCAACAACTCAAAGGATGGCTACGAATCTTACCAACTGAATTCCTATGCTCTTATGCTTTCGATCTCGCACGGTCATGAAGGAAAAATCAAATTCGCGCCTCCGGCCACCCATCAGCATGCACATCAACCAAACTGTCGCAAAGTGCCACCCGGCGCGTACTCCGGAGCAATTACACTTATTGTTCCACGTGTCAAAAGTGATTTCGTCTCCTTTCGCGCCTCGTGAGAGCAGTCGCTTGTGCGGCGGCGGCCTGTCAGCATCGCCATTCTCGCCACCCGGGACACCAGGACACCACGACCACGGGGCCGTCACAATACATCGCAATCATCGCACTCGCACTTTTCCGCCCCACCCGGCCCGGAAGTTTTCCCGGCCACGAATTTCCACACCCCAAGATGGCCGCTGGTCATGTGCCAAACCAACGCGAGCCGAAGTGTCAACGTTGACACGCCACCCGGGCCCGGTCGGTTGCATCGGTGACGCGTAACTAGACAAATGAATGACAAGCTGTCGCAAGGGCTTTTCATCCTCTGTGCTGTGCCGCGAATTTTCGCTCGTGACAATTGAGGCGGCAGACACAAAAAAAAAATATGATCGGAAGGAAAGAAAAACACCACGCAAAAACAACGAAACAGCGACCGGGTGTCACTTAATTAAGCGACCGTCATCGTGTCACCGCCGTGCGGAGCGACCCCGGCCGCCCGGTGCCCTTCGCACGCTGCGGCGGCGACGAGCATAATCAACGTCACCTGCCGGCCGCATAATTGATCATTGTCTCCTGTGCGGTCGCGTTGCCTGGAAGATGACCTCGGTCTCGGTCGCGGTGTCTGTGTGTGTGTTTCGATTTGCCGATCGGACAGGAAGTGTCCCGGAAAGTTTATTATTTATTGGATTGGAGCGATAAAATTATTCCTAACGAAGCTAAAGCTGGCGACGCTCGCCGATCGCAGGACACGCAAAAAAAAACGTTGCAGAGCCTGGCAAACGTGTTCACGGCACGTTCATAAATTAGACGAGCAACATGGACACACATTATCACATTGTCTTAATCAACCGGCGGCAGCCCAATAATGGGAAGGCTTACAGCGGCAGGTTTGTAGCCCTTTTGTCGTCTGCTATCGATGGATTATCTGTACGGTTCCAAATAGAAAACGGGAACGGGAAAAAGGTGAAGCACTAATTAAATTGTATTATTTTTAGTATATTAAATAAATAATCTTCAATCAACTTGAACAATGACGATCTCTAATCTAGCATCGGTTCCGGGCTTTCAAACCGTTACAAAACATGTGCCAAAACATGTTGACTAAACGTCGTAGAAACTGAAAGCTCGTTTATAGCACTGTAAAATAATAACGTGGCGTTTTTTTCAAGATATCTTTTCCGATCTTTCAATCAACTATTGGATTATTTACTACTCCTGGTTTTTATTTATAATGCAGCATAACTAATCGATAGCATACAATGTTCTTATGGTTCATGTTATGAACGTTTGAGTAAGGTTTGAAATACTGCAGGTTCAATGAGTAAGGTTTGATCATAATTATAAAATTTTGATCAAACCTTACTCATTTCTAGAACTGCTTCGAAGAGGCTTAGTCAACTAAAACCGACAATTCTAATCCGTGAGCTCTCCAAAACAGGTCTTCTTTGTACACAGTTTGTATAAATTTTGTTAATATTTGAAAAAAAATTGGATCATCGATTCCTGAACTTGGCCTAGATTCTATTTATATATTTCCAACCTCAGTATGGCATCAATAGTCAACAACAGTGAGGGAGCTTCATTGTCACTCTTCTCATCTCATCTCATTCTCATCCAAATTTTAGCTACTTTGGAAGAGTAACTTTTGTGTCGCAATCGTTTTAGTGAGTTGATGTCAATGTTTTTGTGAAAATGGACAAAATCAAGTAATTGAGTAATTCGAGGAGCAATTAAATATTTGTTTTTGAGAGGCAATAAGCCTACGCAAAGCAAATATGAGATAGATTCTGCGTATGAGGACTCTGGCCCACCTTTTTAACTGTGACATTTTCGTCAACTAAATTTAAACCTTGGACGTAAGGCTTAGCAAACGATACACGTTCAGGACGTCCAAATAGCGCAACTACCGGCGAAAACTTCACCAAATGATGCTAGAGGATCACAAAATAAGCAGATGTTAAAAAGAGGTCAGAGATTTGCGTCAAATGAAGAGGCCTTCGTTAAAAATACAAAAAAAGTATCATATCAGATTTTGAATATTTTCTTGAACAACACGCAGTGCCTAAACCGACCCGAACGTAAGCTCGATTGTCCGACGTCCAACGTTTGGCGTTCGATAAAATAATTGGAGCCCACTTTTGGCGGAAAGGTCCCCGTCCGGTCGTCCATCTTCATTAGGTTGGCTGCAGTTTTAGTTTTCTAAGCCCACGAAGACGCTGGCTGGGCCTCGCTGGAGCGGCCTCGGGCGGGCCACATCAATTACCCGGCAATTGACACATTTTCACCACCATCATCATCGGCATCATCATCGCCATCATCACGAGGCTACCCCCGAAGAGTTATGTCATCAATCAAAGTGCGGGCCGACTAGGCTGGGCTGGCCCGCCACCTTCTGACGACCGACCGTTAAGAAGCCGCTTGCCCGCTTTTTCTGCTGGCCACGGAACGAAGGCGTCACACTTTGTACGGAACTCCGAGCTCGAAATAATTACTTCTTTCATCCCCCGATCCGTCGCCCCCGGCGGGCGGTGGCAGTGATTTTGAGGGCGCCGAAGAAGGCGCCCCAAGCCCTGCGAAGAAGTCCTGCGGACGGTCGTCGGTGCTAGGGCACCCATCATCGTGTGCATCATCGCCACCGCCGCCGTCATCATCGTCATCGGCACGCAACGCTCGAAGGTTGCACCGGTTCTTGCCGGCGGAGGGAGTTTTTATGCGCACCCCCTTTGCGTGCGTGCCTGTGTGTGAGTGTTCTTGAGTGTTACGGGGAACCCCCGGGGGGGAAGGATGACCAGGGGGCTGATGCACACCTCACAGCCAGGCTAGGCGCGAGTGGCCGTAAGCAGAGCATGTTTTGCCGCTTGTTCACAGCTTTCCAATCGCGATAATGATTTGCGGTGTTAATTTTCAGCAACACCCGGGTTCCGTCCGGAGCCGGCCCGGAGACCTTCGCACCTTCCGCGACACCTAACCCCCCCCGTCTGGCGCCCGCCGCTGACGGTGAAGGGGCACCCGCTCATTGTTGGGCTCCGTTCTGGGGCCGATGCGTGCACGAGCACAAGCATTCTGGGTGGGTAAGTGGCCAGAGTGAGGTGGCCCCCTCCACCACTGCAGTGCAATTAATGCACCTCAGGAAACAATGTGCTGGTGGTCGGCTGGGTGATGGCCGTGCGGCTTGACACGTTCCGAGAACATGTTGCATAAGACTTGCGCTTTTTTCACTTAACCTTCTTCGTTCCTTCGTGGCATTACTAGGCTGTTCAATAAGTTCGTATAACCGATAACAAAGGGTGCTACTACAAGCCGAAATTTATGTTTTGCTATGTTGGTCCACTCTTCATATGAACGTATGAGAAATTTCATTTCAATCGGTCACTTAAATTATGTTTTCAAACCATTTAATGTCGGCGCGTCACAGTATTTTTTACAACGGAAAAATCAAGTATTTTAGTATTTTTATATTTTTGGAAGGATTAAAAACAAAGGAAATTTATGAACGAATGTTGAAAGTGTATAAAGACTCTTCGCATTCAATTAGTACATTAAAAGGGGGGTTTCTGAGTTTAAGGTTTCTCGGCAACATTTTGAGCTTTTCGAAAGGATAAAGTGAATTTTGCGTCGCATCATCACTAAGGAGTGGTGTGAACCTGGTTCTTCGGCTCCGAACCGAGTTCGTGTCTAGAAATCGCCCAAAAAGGTGTTAGCCTCAGTTTTTTTGAGATGGGAATGAAATTTGGTTAGCAGATTACTTGCAAACTGGTAAAACAATAAATTTAGATGAACTTTTAGACCAGCTGAAATTCGATCAGAAAATTCTTGAAAAAGGACCCGGTTGGCCGAGGAAAAAATCCTTTTTCTTCAGGACAATGCACCCTGTAACAAGAGCATTTTGAAAATTGCAAAAATCCATGAACTAAAATTGTAATTGTTGGAGTATCCATCGTATTCACCAGATTTGGCCCTTAGAGACTTCTATCTGTTTTCAGACCCTTAAAAAGTCATGCGTGAAAAGCGTTTTTCATCAAATGATGAGGTCATAACCGCTGTGGAAACGTATTTTGATGTCCTTCCAGATCATCATTTCGAAGTTCTTTCCGACCCCCGAGTTACCTTGAACTACCCGAAACGTTTCAACCCATCCGGACACAATAGAAAAAACAAAATGGCTGTGTTTCGCGTTTCGAGCACCGTTTTTGTTTCAAACTTGCCATTGGCAAAACCTTTAAAAGAGCCGGCTTTCCCAAAGGGGGGGCACATTTGTCAAGACAAGATGACGCACCCGTATATTTACGTTCGGACGTCCTTTTGATAATGTCACCCACAGCGCTCCTCACGCTGCTGCTGCTGCTAAAAGCTGCAAAAAACCGTAATTCTCACTTTCGTTGCCACAGTAATTACCTTTTCCAGCGACACCCTTTCACAATGAGGGCTTGCGCAGGCCCAACAACAATCCCACCCTCTGTTGCTGTTGCTAATCGAATAAAAATTATCACCTCAACTCAGCAGGAACCGGCGCACCGGTTGATGATCGTTGAGCGTGTTGGTGTTTGGGTGTTGATTGTGTTTGCTTTTAACAACAATTCTTGTTTTGTGTCGCTTGTGCTTTTTTTTCTTCTTGAGCAATTTTCGCAACGGAGCCCACCGCGATGCACAGACAAATGCAGTGCACCGCTTGGCGGGTGATTATTCGTAATGATGATGATAATTATGTGTAGAATGCCTGTGTGCGACCTGATTTGCTCCAGATAGCCACCCCGGTCACTAATGTTCCGGACGGGGTGTGTGTGTGGGAATCGAAACAGGATTTCTAATGTCACCAGCATGCGGGTAGCGGAAGATAGCGAAATGAGGCTTCGCGTGTTCGCGGGTGCATTGTATCTGGCGACAAATTGCTCAGTTTCGCGTGTTGGCACTGATGCCCCAATTGGCACGGAATTAAAAACGCTTATGATTCTTTATTCTTCTCTAATTGCTTTCCCTACTCGGTAGAGGTGTACGCAACATCGATCACTGTCAGGTAGTAGTCCACCCAACGGGTGGATCACTATTTTCACGATCCCATCAACAGTGAAACCGGGCTTCCGGCTCTAAAACAATCAACGGTCCGCTGGAAAGCGTTTTCCGCGAAGCTCATGAAACAATACATGGACCGTTAATTTGACAACATTTTTTTCCCCACAGCGGAACGCCCGGCGCTGTCAGCAACGCACCCAGACGCCCAGCACCGTAACGATCGTAGACTCGAAAATGAGCCTTTGTCACCATGCTTTTAAATTTTTATTCAATCGAAACAATCAATTAACGCGATAATTAGAGGAAACTCGTCAAAGATAAACAAACACCAACCGGGGGCCCGGCCCTGGCGTCTCTGATTGGCGTCTCAACGATGAGCCCCGCGAGATCTTAGCCCCTTATTTGTGAGTCAATCCGATCTCGTCACCGAGACCGAACAAATCATCACCGAAGCGTGAATCTCCGCGAACCGCGGCTCGGAGCTCCAATTAAAACGGCACGACTTCCCGGAGCCGGAGCTGAAATTAAAACAAGTAGCCACCATTTTTACTCGGCCCTCTCAGTGGCTGACCCCCGCCCGTTAACTAGGGCTTGAAATATGAACCAACCGTTCCACGGACCATGTGTCTGCGCTTTTCGTGGAACTGCCGTGGATGACTCCATTTTCCGAGCTGCGTTGCGGGACCTTAATTTTCTCAAGCCATGGCCTTTCAGCATCAATCGCTGGGCCGGAGCAGCATGCACTTCATCATGGGACGCCGTAAAATATTGTAACAAGTTTATTGTACGCCAAAAGGCGGCCAGGTGGTGGTGGCGGGTCACTCGCGTTCAGCGGGAATGAAAATGTATGTCTGAAAAGACACTTTTTCGGAGAAAAAAGGAAGCACGAGGCGGGTTGAAATTTAAACAACCCGCTAATCTCGAACCATCCACTGCCGCAGCCAATCGTAGCGCCGCGGCGCAGCGAACCGTGCTGCGTTGTCCATGTTGCTTTGCGGCCGCGGCCCATGATTTACGAGGCTCATATTTTAATCATGAAGTCGGCTAGGAATTTCGGGTCGCGACCGCCACGCCACGACCGCCGTTAAAACCGGACGACATCCGCTAATGCTCTCGAATCATCGGCCGGCTGACATTTTTCATGTGTCGCTCCACGATGGCCATTTTATTCTGGCGTTCTTTTTTCTTTCTTGGCTTCACCCCAACGGAACTCGTAAAGGAAATCCAATTGAACCCTCCCCGAAACGGTGGTACGTTCAAACGGGCCGCCTGGCCGCGTTCATTTGTCAGCTTGAACACACAAACCCGAAGCTAGTCATTAGCCTGCCGCGCTGACCCGGGCGCAATTGACCTTACGGAGCCTCCTTGTGGCCCTTTTTCTTCGCCCAAAACGCTTCAAATGCAAACAAAT
>NC_069145.1:55812704-55855204 GCF_943734635.1 Anopheles cruzii
TCAGCTCAAATCATTTTACGAAAACATGTACGATTGTTGCCACTGCAATAACTTTATTGTTTGCAATAGGATAGGATTTTGTTTAGATTTAGATGGGTTCAATACGAGAAAGTTCAACAGTTCAGTTGTTCGACGAGAATGTTTTTGGAAGTTTTGTGCACGATGTTTCTTGTCCTTAAGCTCAACGTTTATTCAATGCCTCTAGCATATTCCAGAACTAGTTTCCAGATCCTTATCAACAAATCGATAGTAAGGAACTAAAGACTTCTACTCTACAAAACTTCTGGAAAGAAAACTTTCGACAAAAATAAGTTTGATGCGACAGAAAACCGATCGGTTACTTGTAACCGTGAATTGTGCGGTAAGGCGAACATGTTTCTATGACTAGAGCACATACATTATAAATAAATGTTCATGATTCGGCTGAAGAACACAGCGGACATCCCGCGTTCTGCATCGTGATTATACTACAATCACACTACCGCACACGACCGAAAGGTGTCACGGAGTATACGGTGTTGTTGTACATGTAAAATGTACGTTGTCACCTGCATTAGATCTCAGACCGCGGTCCTTCGTAGCGTCCGTTGCATATTCATGGCGATATTAAATAGCTCACCAGACCAGACACAGGTAACTCTTTCAGGTGCCTCTAGCGACTGACCACTGAATCGGCAGCGACCAGCTACCAGCAACGACCAAAAGCCGCTATCGATTGGTGCTGTTATCGAGGAATTTTGATTGGCGGTGACCGCTCGCCGGCAATTAGTGCGTGCACTTCGTCCAGCGTGCGGCCCTTCGTTTCCGGAATGAAGACAAATACGAGCCCGAAGGTGGCCGCGGTGCACAGGGTGAACACCCAGAACGGCAGATATGCTCCCACGTTGTCGAGAGCCACTTGAAATAGTTTCACCAGACCGAAGATAATGATGGCACTCACAATGCCCTGGGTGGCGTTGGCGGCCGCTCGGATGTTCCTCGGGAAGATTTCACTCAGTATCGTGAAGGGCACCGTCGCCAGTCCGAACGCATACGTTACCACAAAAACCAGCACTCCGACGAAGGGAATCCAACCGTACGGCTCGACCGCTACGTCGGTGGCATCAAGCGTAAAGTAAACGGCCGCCAGGAGCAGGCCGAGCGTGCTGCCCGCCGTGGACCAAAGCATCAGGGGTCGGCGCCCAAACGGTCCACCAGGAAGATGGGAAACAGCACGGTAACAAACTGGACGACACCGAGGATGATGGACATCTCGGCGGGAGTGAGATCGCTGGAGATCTTGCCGAAGATGGTCTGGGCGTAGCCGAGGATGGCGTGGCTACCGGTGAGTTGCATTCCCAGTGCCAGAATCAGCACGATGACGACTTGTGGCCCTTTTTCTTCGCCCAAAACGCTTCAAATGCAAACAAATGGCAACAGGCCTCTGCGCAGCAAACAGGAAGCAAATTATGCTAATTTCAATTTGCTGGTACCGCATTTGGGTTTAATTTGGGTTTGACTTCCGAAATTGCATCGCTCCGGCTTCGGTGTGGCCATTGCAGCATAACGAGAGCTGCGTGCACCAGTGTTTTTCGGCAACAGTGTTGCATCACCGAGAGAAAGAGCCTTCCGAATCGTGAGAGTGATCCCTCGTGAGTCCGAACCTGAACGTTAAATTACCAAGTACCGATCGGTCAGCGGCCGCATCGGTACTTCCAAGCCACCGATCAGTATCAGGACGAAGAGTAGGGCCTCTGCCACTTCCGATCCGTGTGGGGATCTTCCGCTTGAGTGCGTCCGCTCAAGATGACTCACACAAAACCTGTGGGACCCAGGAACCCGCTACCGACGGTAAGCTGAGAAGGTAATTTTCAATTAGCCGTATGCATAAGGCAACAGGCAGAAGGGAACCCATTACCGGGGCCGGGGCCCTGCCGACTGCACTGTATGTGCATGTTTAAGGGCGAGCATGTTGTGCATCGGTTCCTTAACTCGACGCCGCGGTAGGTATGGCATGATTCTGCAGTTCCGTGCAGTCGCTGAACAGTTCACCCAATCCACTTATATATTATGCTGTTTGTATTTATAAAAATGACTCGTAGACTATTTAAAAAAAATGAAACATTGTCATTAAAAATATTGTATTAACACAATGATTTTTTATAAGAATGAAACAAACGGATATGTTACGATGTTGTGAAAAAAGGCACTGATCCTGTTGTGGAAACCCGACACCACTTTCAGCAGCTTTATCCTTGCTCTCGGCACCTCAGTTATGCTGCCACAGCATTGCAAAACATTGGCAATATCCGCCCAATTATCGGCTTCGAATGGGAGGATAAACGGATATTGCATTCTGCCTCCGACCGTTCAATCTCGAACCTCATTTCCTTCTCAACTCTTGGTATGGCTTTTCAATACTTCTACGAAGTGATTACGCTTACAGATTGTAATGCGATGTTCCAATTTTTTTGCTATACCAAAACGTATTAAAACTTGTTCAATTCATTAGTGTGAAGCTATACCTCCTTTAAAATATATAAGGACCAATTGACTCAAGACAGCGATCCAGCCTCTAATGACGAGTTAATTCCCTATGACACCAGACCATGAAAAACGTCAAGTAGCCGTTCGACTGTTGGTTGGCGCTCGAGCGACAGATGTCGCTACGATCCCTCGCTGGTTCCGCTGGACCTGTTCCGAAAAGAAGGGTGCCGTCCGGATGTTTATGATGCGGAAAATTAAATGGCTAGCTAGAGGAAGTAACACATCAGCGGCGCGGCGCGTAGCTGTTGCATGATTCCCCTAGGGAATAAGAAATCAATCCGAAGCCATCAATCTCACCCGGGGACGAGCTGATGACTGAAGCAGCAGCCCGAAGAGTGCGCCTCGAAAGAATCGATACTCGAAGGTTGAAAGGACTGTTGCGGCACTGGCACTGGACAGTAACCCGTCTCGGGCAGTCGTTAACTTTTATCACCCTCCATCCGGAGACCATCGGCAGACGGCGCCCTGCAGCCAGTGGCAGTGGTCCGGCGATGCACATGCAAAACAGGATCTCGCCGGCGCACCCGGAGGATCATAAATTAGTTACAATAAATAATTATTAATTAAACGCCATCATCGTTTTGCCACTTTGAGCGGCACCACCCGGGCCAAGGCGACGTTTCTTGAGACGAAGCTCTTGAGCAGTGTTCCTCTTTCTGTCCCTCTGCCTGTATCTTTCTTTGATCTTCGTGGTGCGCAAATATTTGCTGCTGCTGCTTCGCGCCACCCGAAAAAAAATATGCGAAACCCCTACATTGTGTGGATCACGATGGGAAGGGTGCTTATGCTTGCCAAATACAGCTGCGATTGCCAAAAAGGTTAATTAATTCGGTGGCTCCAGTGAAGGCTGAAAGCCGCGAGAAGAAACTCATAACCACCGAACAAACACCGCGACGGGTGTTCTGTTTAGATTCTCTCTCTCTCTCCCTCTGTCCTCCTCTCGCTCTCTCTCTCCCTGTCGAGCACCTCGCAGTCACCTGTCGAGTGACGAATTGTGAACGTCGGAGCGTCTACCACGGACCTTGGACCGCTCCGTAAGAGGCGGATTATGAGCTCGAGGCGTAAAAAGTTATGCTTTCGTGCATAACACATTCCCCTGACCGTCCGTCGGGCGCCCGGTCAACAAAACACGGAAAAAGGAACGGCAAAAAAGGAAGAACGCGCTTGGGTTGGGTTGGGTCGCGTCGCTTCTTGCTCATCCCATCGCGAGACCCTTACGATCAGAAGACATTTACATTTATTAAGGTGCCCGATAACGATCGATGTGTTGCCCTCTCTCTTTCTCTCCGTTTCTGTGTCCCTCTTTTCGCTCCGGGGCGTCCCCGCCGGTCCGGCCGGTGGAATTTTCTTTCGCGCGATCAACGGCGACACTTGCTCGGGCCGCTCGGGATGGTTCAAAAATTGAAATGGAACAAATTTTTACAACCTCGAACTATGTTAAACGATGAGCCGGGCATGATAATCGGCAGGATAAGTTTTCCGGCGGTCCGGCCAGGCCCGTGAAAGGACGTTCCGGGGCCGACCACCACAACTGTGTGTTTCCAACTGGGCTGCCGGCGGGCAATAAAAAGCGAAAAGTGGAAGTTCGAGGCAAAATAAAAACGATGTACGATAATCATACGGCTCGGCGTGCTCACCGCGGACGCACGCACGATGTGGCACGGTGCATTGTAAATTAATTATGACCATGAGGAATGCCGGACGATAATGCGACCGGTGCGCTCTAGAAGGTGTTGGGTGAACATGTTGGACGCAAAATTATGCTCCGCGCCCTGGACGAGAACGCTTGGACGAACGGGCGGACGCAACGCAACCTGGAAAAAGCCATTCCCGCGTGTATACGCGCTCGTAAAACGGACCCGAGCGACGATGATGGTGTGTCTTGCGCTTTTTACGGTGCTGACGAAAATGCGGTTCCCTTTTCTTTCTTTTTGTTAACATCTACTCCGGAACTGCTGCTGGTGCTGCTGACGCATGACGCGGGGTCTTAATAAATTGGGGGCACGAGTTGATGAAGTTATTTTGTAGACGCGACACACACCACGTTGTTCAGTCCCGAAGCCAACGGCGGCATCTCGACAACCGCAACAACAACCACAACAGCAACTGGCCCCGGTGGCCGCGTGTGATGAATGGATGAGGACGTAATTAAAATTGCTACGAAATTATCCGGCACTCCGTACGATCCGTCGCCCGATACTGATCCTTGGGCAGTTATGGAAGAAGGAACAGTTCCTTTCACCGGCTGCGACCGAATGGTACCGGTGCCTAGATTTGAGATCAAGGTCAAGGCAGAACGTAGCTCAAGAATCGACCAACAATTCAACGTGTTTTTCAAAAATCCATTAGAATTCAGTCTGAACAGAACCGATTTTGACAAACAAAACTAGTGTTTGGATTCCGAAGATGGGGCGCAAAATATCAAATGTCGGCCAAGGATTCAGCTTCAATTTCGCCAACATTTCTCGGTAGCATCGACGCTCCTTCTTTATTTTCGAAGAAAAATGGACCGATTGAGTTGAAGACCCACGACTTTAAAATAAAAATATTTAATATTTCCCAACTTTCTGCAAGCGTCCGGCATCCCGTTTCGTAAATGTCGAAGTTTTTACCCAATGTCTACAATTTCCAGAATGAAGTTTGACCTTTTAAAAGTCAAGTAATCGGTAGTTTGAAATCCAAACCCTTAATGAACCACTGAACTATTGTTCACAAAGCTCCTCCAATTTAATCCATCCATCGTAAAGATGCTCCAAATGTAGCTGGTATATCCGTGTGAGACTTGCTGATTGTGGACAATCCATAAATGATGCCCCGTGGCTCAGGTATTCGGGCCCACTGGGACCTCATATCTTACGCATCCTGTCTACCACCCACCTAGCTACAGCTTCCGAGGCACACAGATCCCACGATGCGGCCACCGTGAAGGCGTCGAAAGATTGCCGTACTGTCAATTCTGATCCCTCAGGTCGGACCCCTTGGAGGTCGGAAAATTATATTATTATCCCGCTAATGATCGAAATGTCTTAACTCGTCCCCGGCCCGCGACAGTCACTCGGCCCGGTCGCTCGATGGCCCGGAAATTGACCATAATAAAGTGACCGGCCAAGGCCCACCACGACCCACGTTTCGAGAGGTGTTGCTCGACACGTTAGCCACTTCCCGGCCACTTTCTAACACCGAACGGTCCCCGAAAGCGAACCGAGTACTAATCACTATTTTCGACAACACCCAATCGCCCTTCGTGCGTGATTGTTTTCGGTCCGAGTCCAAGGCTTTATGAGTGATGTCTTCTGGTAACCGACCCGTCAAACCCGGTGTTCTCGGAACACCCACCTCACGCCGAACGGGGTATGCGAGGTTTTTTTATTTTTCGATGAACTCAAGGAACCCATAATTTTGGTCTCTAATTTTAGCCAATTTCTCAAAACACTCCACCCGGCGAGGTGCGATGGACGAGAGAATCGAACGCTGGCAATGTCCCGTGCGGGATCTGTGGGTGGCCAAATCTATCTTTCAACACTTGTCCGCACGGGGGAGCCGATGTCTGGGTGCCCGGGGCCCACGTGCGGGACCCTGGCGGGGAGGAACTGGGCGAGGCTAAGAAGCTGGGTGCAACGCGACAAGCGTGATAAATTTGAGCACATTTTTTCACCACTTTCATGCAACTTTTCATATTTGTTTATTGTTGACCACCGGACGAAGGAGCAGCACCGTCCATCTAGGGACCGATCGGCTCTCGTAGGCTCTCGGAGGTCTCGGAGCGACTCCAGCACCCATGGCGTGGCTGAAAGCGGGAGTACCCCCCATGGTGGCCGCTGTCGTGCCGGGCGAGGTGACAATATTTATCCCTTGACTCCCTCGCCTGGGACTCCACAGCGTGCGTCCGGCACTCGCAGGCCGGGGTCCTGCTGTGCGCGCGCCAAGGTGTTTGCTGGCGGCCATAAAAATACTCTTTACGAATGGACCATTCTGGACCCAGCCATGACTGCTCCCTGGTCCACTGGGACCTCTATATAGCAATCATCTTGCCTCTTGTCTGAACCAGCCCAAGTTATTGGTTGCCTTCGCGGCCGCGGCCAGGTTTGTTTGTGGTCACGCGGTTCCACCGAGCGAAAGGAAGTAAAATTAAAATTCCTCACCATAATTAATTGGAAAAATCCTAAAGTAAAAAATAAAATCAACGATAATACGATTATTGAGCGCCCGGGTCCCGCCGTGGGGTTTGGTCACCCACGTACCGGGGTGCCGGGATGATATCACACATCGTTGACCGCCCCCTAGAGGCCCTCCCGTGTGTGCGTTGGCTTCCAACCGGAGGATCAATAAAATATTTTTGTGTTTTAAAACGTCGGCCACGGCGATGGCCTCTCCTCTACATCAGATGAGGTGAAAATGTTCGATTGATTCACGTGGCTCTCTCTCTGTCGCTCGGCGAGCTACGAATTGTCTGACTTCTGTGAGGAAGATAACGCGGCACCTCGGAGACCACGCAACAATACGCTCTTGCGGTTCGCGCACTGCGGTCGTGGCTGTGTCGTCCGTGGTGAGCCGTAACAAATGGGCATCGTTATTCTTATATTTGTGTGTCTTATATTGAAACGTCAAAATAGTCATTATTCTTGTACCCGCGGGGATCCGGCGGATAATGGCCCGGAGGAGCTGGACGCAAAAAACGCACCACAACCAGAACCTTTTGCCGCGGGTTCGGGTTCTGTGTGGTCGTTCGCAGGCTGTGCAAGCCAGCCAAGAAGGATTTAAGTAGATGTTTATTTATGATGAGAATACACCTCACCACTCGTGGAAGCGATTAATCTTTGCCACTGGCCACGGTTCCCTCGGGTGGCTCTGCAACTGGCTGGCTTGGCTTGGGCCGAGAATGTGTGGTGCGTAGGAGTCCTCCTTCTGGAGGACCCAAGGACCCGGATTCAACCCTCGGAAGGGTTGCGTATTAGATATAGGGAAATTCGACACCACCCTTTGCAAGACTCGTGAGGACTCCAAACGAAACGAAAAATGACTCAATTTGACCCTTCGGTGTCTTGGCTCGGGGCGCCACACTTTCACCCAAAATGGTTCGAATTGACACCAACATCGCCGGCTCTCGTGTGGTCCCCCAGCAGAAGGAGCCGGAGCTCCACCTCCCACGGACCCGGGCTTCTGAAGACCTGCTAATGATCGATTCGCATGTGGCTGGGAAATATTCATTTGCACCCTCGTGGAGTCGGAGTCACAAAAAACGGAAATTAAGCCACGAGGCGAGAGTCGAGTCAGTCGGAATGACGTTGTCTGAGGTGAAATCTAAATTACCTGGCAATCGTGCGCAGAAACCAAACAAAAAAAGAGCCTTATTTTGTCAACCGGTGGGCCAAACAAAGTAACACGCCGTGCGTGCGTTACCTTCCGTGTGAGTGCAGAGGCCAACCGGAGGAACCACCCGGAGGACACGCACCCAACCCGGGTTAGGAACTCGCACAGGTTGTACAGAGAACCAAGAGGAGGTCCCCAGAAAGGTTGGGTGTTGATTGTTTGTTATTTATTCGCAACCCCACAACACGTCGATCGTCGCTACAGCAACAACGGATTGAACCAATATTTTGCGCCCTTAGCACTTGCCGGTGTTGGGGTTTTCGTGTGTGCGTTGACAATTCTATCCGAAAAGGTGATTATGTGGCGATAAGTAACGGCACCGCGCTCCTAATTGTGACCGATGGCGACCGATGGTGATGATGATGATGATGGCGATTTTGAGCCCCCTTTTTGCTGAAAGCACGGGGGTGAAAGTTTTTCGCGAACCAGTCATGTGGACGGATCGGAAAAGGTGAGATAAAAAATTGGCCGCATGGCAATGGCACAACTGGCTCAACTTTGCAGCTAATTATTTAGGGCGATCCGACGAGAGTCCGGTGCCGGAATCAGATATTAAGGAATCGGGGTTCTAGAGCAGGTCTGCTAATGTCTACGTCGCGGAGATAGGATTGGACAGTAGAACCAATCAGCTCAGATATTCACAATCCAACTCCAATTTAATCCCAATCAGATTATTAGGTTAGCATGGGGCACTCCGGAACTATCAATCTAGATGTTCAGCTATTAGACACTATGACACACTGGACAGTAGACAACAAGTTGTATCGCATTAACACATCCACTGTACCTGACCATATAAGCTTCTATGTTGCATCGAGAGCTCACAGGACTTGAATAGCCTTCTGTTTTCAGTATTAAAGCCTGCAGCTTGGATAGTCCAACGTTAGCGTTGAATGGATTGTACTTGAACACTTTGTATAGCAGTATTCAGAACTTGCCTTCAGTTCACGCCGCGCATTTGTTTGTATGTCCTCAAGGCTCTCAAAACGAGTCTCACGCGGTAATTTGAGTTTTAGAAACAGGAAAAAGTCACACGGGGTCATATCTGTGGAGTACAGTGCTTCTTCAATCACATTTGTGCCATTTTTGGTCAAGAATTCGTGCAAAACGGTCATTCGATGAGCTGGTACATTATAGTGGTGCAAAAACCAAGTGTTGTCCTTCCACAAATCAGGTCGTTTGCGACGAATTTTTTCTCTCAAACGCTTCATATGCCCGAGACAATACTCTTTATTAACTTTGGCCCTCCGGAAGGAATTCCCAATGAACAATACCATGAATGTCGAGAAAATATGACAACTAAGTACTTTCACTTTCGATCGATTTTGACGTGATTTTTTCGGGTTCGGCTTGTTTGCAGTCCATGCTGATGATTGTTGACTTGTTCGCATGTCATACTCGTATACCCATGTCTCCAGTCACCAGTAATTATGCGTTGGGCGAACGTCGGATCAGAGTTTGATCGTTCAAGCATGTCTTTAGGTGCGCATGTTTAGCATGTTTAGTCAGGTGCGACCATTTAATTGCGATCAACTTTTTGGAGAAAATTGAGCTGTTTTAGCAGTAATCGTGCTGCGACTTTTCTCATCTCAAAACATCAACCAAAATATGACGAACGGTCTCGAGAGATATATCTAATTCAAGGGGTAGCTCTCTAAAACTTAAATGACCATTTTCGAGCACCATTTCTTTTATTTTGTCGATGTTTTCATCTCTTGAAGAGGATGATGGTCATCCTTGACGTGGCAAATCGTTCATCTCTTCTCGATCGTCTTTAAGTACCATTTATACATACGTGTTTTGGACATAGTCGAGTCGCCAAATGTATTCTGTAATATTTTCAACGTTTCAACACAAGAAATTGTGTTTGCAACGCAAATATCTTTGATCAATGGAATTATCCATATTAAAAATCGACTCAGCAAAAAGAGGTAACTTGTTCTTAATGACGACTTAAGCAAACTAAAAGCCAGATCGCGCTCACAATTAACATTAACAAATTCTCGATACTTATTTCCGGGTTGGTACTACAACAAAGAACACAGCATGGAATTTTCCAAGGTAATTTTTCTGATTAATTGCACTTTCTTCGACATCTTAAACTCCTTCCGATGTCAGCAGGTCGTAACTCAAATCCAAATCAGCCAATGATTTATGGTAAACGAATTCGATTCGATTGAAATTTCACGGGCCAACTGGCGACAGGTCTGTCGGATTGACACCCAACAATTGCTTTATTAGATTCTGACCGAAAGTGACTTCAATGAGACTCGAATGACGCAGTAAGTGAGCCATTCGTTGAGTCCATCGAAAACCTGCTCCATTACCCTTCGAAAGAGCATAAAAAGCGTCACGATTAAATCGAACCATGAGCCGCGTTCAATTGGTCTCATCCGGTCCGGCATCATAGACCGGGGCCATATCAGGGACCCCGTACCCCGTACGACCTCCCACCGTGCGGCATTCGGTGGCGGCAGGATCACGGTTGTTGCATGGTCTGATAGTTCAGCCCGACAACAACTGCCCGGCCTCGAGCCCGCATGGGGATGCCCGAGGAGACTGGCGAGCAGCAACCTTCACGGGTCTTCTCAATGTCGGAGCCTCCGCCCCAGGAACCCTGGACCCCGGAGACGTCCGTTTTGTTCCGCACCGCACCGCACCAGCCTCGCATTGTCATCGACCCCGCCGCCGCCGCATGCCAGGCGACATGTCGGGTCGCCCCTGGACCCGACGTTGACAACCGTTTCAGGTTGTAATTTATGACGAACAGGTTCCCGTGCTTAATCTGCCCTCGCTTCGGGTGTTCGTTCGATCGGGCTGAAGCTTATGTTCGATCGTTACTCGATCAACACTTTGTCAACACTCGTTCAGAAGACGATTTTTCTTCCCGCCACCGCGAACCACACGCGCGAGGTATCCACTTTCATCGATCGGCGCATCGGCGATCAATCCTACTCCCAAATAGGACGATGGGCCAGCCAGCCAGCCAGCCAGCAGCCGGTTGACGCACGGGGACACCGGGACACCGAACAGTCCGGGCCGGCGCGATCAGCTCGTGAAGATATGGAAAATTAATGAATTTACAAATTAATCAGATAATGAGCGCGTTTTGGGCTGATCGCGCTCTTGACGGAGTGGTTCGATCGTCGTCGCCCCGTGCGGCCCCCGAACTTAACACCCCGGACGTAAACAACCTCTCGCCCGATTCCGTATCGATCGATTGATAGCAGACGCCTTGGGGGGGAATTTGCATAATTTATGTCACTTCTGATCTCCAGCTCCAAAGGGGCCAACAAGTGTGGATTTCAGTCGTAGCGACATTCCGTAGTGACACACTAGGCGTCGATCGACACAGGCACCGGATTCTTCACACTCTGCTCTGGGGTTGGTGGTTAATGGTCGTGTCCGGCAGTCAAACGTTTTGTTAATTCGAAGCACACACACTGACTGTCGGACTGACTGACTAGGCCCTGTCTAGGAGTCCGGATTGTTTCGTCCAGCAGAACTATGAAGCGCACGTTCTGGGTCCGCGCACCATAATTGATGATCGCCGGTAAAGCCCTTGGCTAAGGATTTTGGATGCCCGCAAGAATCTTCCACAGGGGTCCCAATACAACTGCGAATGGACGGCGATCATTGGCCGCGCAAACAAAAAGGGTGTTACTAGGTTGTTCATTATATTCGGAGCCTCGATAACAAGGAGCAATGCTATGAGCGTAATTTTTTTTTGTTATATTGGTACACTCTTCAAATGAACGTATGTGAAGTTTCATTTCAATCGGTCACTTACTTTTTTTTTATAAGCCATTTAGTATCGACGTGTCACAGTATTTTTCACAATGGAAAAAATCAAGTATCTTGCAGTGATTGAATTTTTATTTTTGAAAGGTTTAAAAGCAAAGGAAAATTATGCACAAATGTTGAAAGTGTATAAGGACTCTTCGCCTTTAATTAGGTGGTTAAAAGGGGCAGTTATGAGTTTAGACGTGGTCGTAGTAGCCTTCAAGACGATCCATGTCAAAAACGTCAAAAAACAGACACAACTCCTAAAATCGCAAAAAAAATACCGGATGTCGTATTGGAAAATCGTCGAATCACTGAATGGGATTTAGTATAATGCCTAGCCATCTCATTGAGCAGTATAACCAATATTTTGACTGGAGTTTTGGGTTCCTGAAAGCTGTTTGCAAAATGGCTGCCGCATTCGCTAAAAAGCCATTCGAATGCATCTTTCTTGACAACATTTAAAGCGTTTTCGATTGGATAAAGTGGATTTTGTGCATTGAATCATCACTGTGGATGAAGCTTAGGTCTATCACCATGATCCTGAATCAAAACAAGAAGTTAAGGAGTGGAATGAACCTTTTTCTTCAGTTCCGAAACGAGTTCGTCCAGAAATTTACCAAAAAGATGTTAGCATCAGTTTTGTGGGATGTGAATGGAATTTTGCTAGCGGATTACTTGCAAATTGATAAAACAATAAATTTTAATTATTTTTGTAACATTTAAGACATACTGAAAGTGAAAATTTGTTAAAATAGCCTCGGTTTGCATAAGAAAAACATCGTCTTTCATCAGGGCAATGCACCGTGTCACAAGAGCAATTTGAAAATAGCAAAAATCCATTAATTAAAGTTCGAATTGTTAGAGTATCCTTCGTATTCACCAGATTTGGCCCTTAGCGACTTCCATCTGTTTTCAGACCAAAAAAAATCGTGTGCGGAAAGTGTTTTTCATCAAATGATGACGTCATAACAGCTGTAAAAAAATATTGTGACATGTCGATACTAAATGGCTCGTAAAAAAAAATTAAATGATCGATTGAAATGAGACTTCACATACGTTCATTTGAAGAGTGTACCAATATAACGAAACAAAAATTAGGCTTGTAGCATCGCGCCTTGTTATCGAGGCTCCGAATATAATGAACAACCTAGTAATTAAGCTGTCTTCAGCTTGGAAGAAGATTGATGCGATGTGTGGCGGGCAGGGCCGGTTTTCTGGTTTTTTTTTTTCTCAGGTGCGACCTTTTGCAACCCAGACACAGGATAGCTTTAAGCGCGCTATCATTACTGTGGGACCTCTAATGTTGAGAGAACGCAACGCCTTCTCTCCAGTCTGAGACCCTGCAGTCCTTAATGGGCTGCGATCAGCGTGATCGTGTCTTACCAGCCACCCAGGGCAGGATCATCACCTGGGCAGACAACCCGTCAGTCGCGGGCTTGCGCTGGCCAATAAAGTCATAACCGTGCGCTATAATGTCCCTTGCGTGTAGCGCGGTTTCATCACGCCACCCGGCGCAGGAGACGACTCTCCATAAAGGTTGCACATTCCGGCGGGTCTCGATCGTAAACAATCAATTCCTAAATCCTTCCCCAAATTACCTTTCATCGGCAAGCGAAAGCTGCTTCTGGTCGGTTCTCCTTTTTCGCTCCGAACCGGCGATAAACGGCCAGCAGACTCAGCTTCCCAATGCCGAGCCACCGATTTCATATTTATGATGTTGACATTTGGCTGGCTTTTTTCATGAACCCCTTCTTCGCGGTGACTCGAGATGCAACTCCCGGCGACGTGGCCCACGGATTACTGGTAAGCTACCGCAATTGAATTAATTTACGACCCGGTACACGGTAGAGCGTCCGAAATCCGAAGAACCGAATGGCTTCATTTCGCGGAATTGGTCACTAGATTTCTCGGTTCCACCAAAACCGCCCCGTCGCTGTGCTGATTTGCATCAAAAATTGATGCAAAATAAAGCTCCAAAATGTTCCTTCATCGATTCCTTAATACTAGTCATCACTTCCAGAGTCTCTCTCTATCCCGGAGTTCCAAATAGGATGAGGATGCATCGAAAGCGCCAGCCAAATGAGCCTTGAATCGCACCTCGAAAGCCGATTGTTAGCCAAAAACACGGCTGCAGGTGATGGTGCCGGTGCCGTGGCTGCCATTTTATGGCCCAACAATTCAATCAGCATAATTTTTCCGGCTTCCCCAACTCCCCACCCGAGAGGGGCACAGCACCACCGTCCCCGTGAACCGGGTAACCGGAGCCTGCGACGGGAAGGCTTATCGCGAGGATCGGCGATTCATTTCGGCGACAGTAAAATAATCTCAATTAATTAAACCCCGATAAAGCGCGCACACACTCCGACTCCGAATCGAACTCGGAGCGTCCAGGGTCAGCTGGCTGGCCGGGGCTATGTTTTATGTATGAGCGCCAAGAGGGGACCGTCACCCGGACCCGCAAGATACTTGCTGGCCGATAACGGTGGAAGGTTGCACCCCGTGGACCATAAATCAAGCGTCTCGCACCGGCACGGGACCGGGACCGGTACCGGGACCTAGGAACCGAAATCGCGATCAGTGCCAGTGCCGAAAATAGCGCAACCCGAAGGGAACCGTAAACGAATCGGTTCGTGCCACTTCCCTAGTATCGATCCGGGCGCGGGCCCCCGGTTTGGGGTTTGGGCCAGAATTTATGCTTCTCTCACCGTCGCTGTCGTGGCCGTGGCGACAAAGATTCGATCCGCGATTGATTATCGATCTAGGCGCAGTTTTTCTAGCGGAGCCCGAGAAACCAGGAATGCTTTTCTGTTTTTGGGGCTTTCAGTAACATCGTTTGAAATCTCCCAAAATCACCTTCGGGTTCGTTGTCTGCCAGGAAGCCGTTAAATTCAATTTTAAAATCTAATCAAAAAGGTTGATTGAATTGTTTCGATGTAAAACACACGCACAGACACCCAGGGCTCAATAATGAGATCGACGACACAATAGAAACCTTTTATTCGTTTTCGAAAATCTAATTAAAAATCTCCGAATCTCCGTCACACCTTCTAAATCAATTTAATTGAAATCGGATCTCGTCAATGCCGTCACCGGCCAGTCGTTAAGTGAGTAGCGCGAGAAAACGGCCTACGAATCGCTCCGATCCGATCGACTCGAATAATCGTAGCCAATAGATGAGCCTCGCCACAGGAAGACGGTGAGCCTACTGCCCAATCCTACTGCCAGGCTCATTCCCGGGGCACCCGGTTTATGAGCGCGAACAATTTGATTGTAAGCCTCGCGGAGGCAATAAATCTTTCGATAAATCCTAATCTTAGCATCACCCGAGACAGAGACAGAGAGAGAGTCCGAGAGGCCTTTGTCTTGAAGCGGAGGTCTATCACGGACAGGGCTCGATTATTCTTATTACTTTTCCGACTCGGAGCGCTAATCATGTGGCCGGGAATGTTGATCCCGAAACACCCGAAAACGAGAAGTTTAATTAAATTTAAATTTACTACCCACGGTGTAATAAAAACCCCCGAGGAAAGCTTATCAGCAATTTAAGGTGACAAAACCCCGCGCACTCGGGGTCCGCACTTCGAGCGCGTCCGCGCGTGTGTGTTATAAATGTAATCTTATTAATTTTTTATTGTACCTCAACGAGGACCACAGACCGAGGCTCGGGGAGACTCGTAAATTAAAATCCTTACGCGCAGCCTGACGCAGGAACCAAAGCCGGCGTAGTTCGTGTTCGTGTCCGTGTGTCGATTATAAACACCTTCTGCCTAATTAGGGGGGGTCAATCCCGAAACGTGCACCGCGGGTGGCGCATTTTTTATGTGCAGCGCAATCAACCACCAACCTGCTAACGCTCGTGGAGGGCTCGCTTGGGACGTAATAAGTGTTTGTCTTGGCACCTTCCTTCGCGGCTTTGGAGGACGCTCGACCCACATCCGGGCGTTGATGCGCTGACAAACGGCGGGAACAGCGCCGCGTGTGTTTCTGACCTTTTTTTTTGTATTACATGAGAGCTGATCGCTATTAAATATGAAACAAGGCCTTCCATGTGAGCCGCTAATCAAATGCACACCTCGCCCAGGCGCCAATGGTAATCGATCATGGTGCACCGAAGGAACTGGTGCACTTTCTTGGGGGACAAAAAAAATAAGGCAGCGGGCTCTACATCGCGCGCTGGCAGTTTAATTGCAGCTCGCGTCAGGAGCAGCGTCTTCGCACCGGGTCGGTTAAATTGAAAACGGCCAGCGTGCAAGGAATGTTCATTAGCGCACCCGGACCGGGAAGCGCTCGGTTCGCTTTGAAACATTAATGTCACTCCAATCATCCCGTCAATCACGGCTCCGAAGCTCCGAAGAAGAAAACCAGGTCGAAGAGCTCGGGCCGATGCGTGGCACCGTTTCGTCTGCAACTGCAACTGAAATGGAAGAAGCGATTTGCAAAATGGTACCCACCAGCCGGGGAAGTATGCAAAACAACGCCCCACTCCCGGGTCCTGAGTGGCTGGCAAGTAATACCCCACGAATTTCCATCCCCGGGCCCTCGATTCCCCGGTTGCGTCATAGTTGCAAGCTGACCGGCGGCGGCGGCCTGTGGACACATTCGCGTTGTTTGTTTTCGACGACGACGACCTGAACGAAGTAACACCGAACCCAGGTTCCCAGGATGGAGTCCGTTCGTCTGTCCGTAGCCGGAGCGCATCTGCTGCCATTCCCAGGACCTCGCAGTCCATCAACGCCAACCGCCGGCCCGAACCGAGCGAATGAATCAAAATCAGGACGCGCACGGACGGTGCAGTAATTGAAAATCAAACTGAAAAACAAGGCATTAAATTTTCCAATTGAAAACAAATTGCCATCCACGCCAACCACGCCCGGGATCAGGTGGTGATAAATTTTACGCCCCACCACCAACCCGTGCCACCTCGGCATACACTGTCGCGTACGTCGCGTATGCTCAGTGTTGGCGGGAGCGCGAACCGAAAAAGTAACGCAGCGTTTGACGTGGCTGGAGCAGAGGCTAGTAAATACAGGACCCCTGTCGCCGATTGATGGCACAAAATAGTTGGAACGTTGGGTTTCTTTTTTCCATTCGCTCCCTTATTTCGGAAACATGGCCGCATATTGAATGGTTCAGCCAATGGCGTCAATAAATGTCTGTTTTTACCGAAACGGAAACAAGGACCAAACGGAAGGGTGAGGCTGGTGAGCTGGAAGGGATGTCGCTTGCTAAACGGATTGCCATTTGTCGCTTGAGGTTCGTTCGATCAGCCCTATTACTACGCGGCTCAATGAACCCAGCCACAACATTGCTCAAAAGGAAGACGAATCGCGGGACCTTCATAAATACGCTTATTTCTCTTTTTGGTTTCTTATCTATATATATAAAAATGGTTGTTTGTCTGTCTGTCTGTCTGTCTGTACCGCATTTTCTCCAAAACTACTGAACCAATCCGCGTGAAATTTTGCACAGCGTAGTTTTGTGACCCCGGATTGTGAATAGGAAAGTTTCACCCTTCCACACCTCCGGGGAGGGGGCGCCCCCATACAAACGTAACATAAAAATTCAGCATCGGAAAGGAAAGCCGATCGGATACATCACCGAGAAGCCCGATCGTCCGAGGCGGAGGAGTAACGGGAAGCGAGGAGGGATGCCGATCGGGTACGTCACCGGGAAGCCCGATCATTTGGAACAGAGGAGTAACGGGAGGCGGGAAGGGAAACTGAACAAATACGTCACCGGTTAGCCCGATCGTCTGAAAAGTAGGAGTAACGGGAAGCGAAAAGGGAAGCTGATCGGATACGTCACCAAGAAGTCCTCTGAAACGCCTCCTAATCGAGAAATAAGGATGAAATGAGGCGCAGCGACGCGCGCCGGGAACTGCTAGTTCATTATAATTTTTGGCGAAGCATAACCAGAATCAATTCTTAATACACAAAATCGGTTTTACTTTCATAGAGAATCTCATATTTTAGGTTTTTTTAAACTTCTTTTTACAAAACAACTTTTAAGATGTCCACCTAAATCCTTGCTAAATTAGATGTATCTGTACCTGCTCGCTATTCAAAATGTCAGCGCTGCCAAGGAGCTTAGAAAACATGGCCAAAAGGCATCGAAAACCGCTAGTGTTGTGAGGTTCTTTACCCGGTTTTGCTGAAACCACATAGCTTTTAATTGAATTGTAGCATAATCTTTAATCTTTAGTCATAGCATATCTTCAACTGCAGATCCTAAAAAAAAATTTATCATCTGGTAGTATTCGCTCGAAATTGACTGTAGCGGTCCTCCCTTCTTTGTTATCGAAAAAATAGGGTCCTACGACGCCGCCAGCCCATAATGCGCGCCGGCAACAGTCTCTCTTCAATTGATTGAAGAAACTGGACGAAGACTTAACTGGAAACGTATTTACGTTTAACACTTGAGATGACAGATATATTCTAAAACTGTAAAGTGCCAGTCCTGTGGTATCGAAACTATAAAATGGATAACCCTGTATATGTTATGTGAACTGGGCACTTTTGTCCACTGTTCCAACCGACATGAGAGATATAATAAAATATTGAAGCTATAATGAATTAATTCTGAGCTTGATGCATTAGTTTCTTGATGGTATCTTTAAGTTGAATTCTCTTGAGTGTCTTGATGGTGTCTTTGAATCTTTGAGTTCTAGAATAGCTTCCAGATAAATGATAAAGGTAAACAACGAATCGGCTTGTGCATCCTTTCAATATGCTTATGTTTTGCTTTCAGCTCGAACAACATAAATGATTCACGTTCCTAATACATTCTGGTCCATTTATAAGTCATGCCAGAATGAACTACAGTCCGCTTTAGTGAAGATGTTATGCTGGCGAATAACTTAACCATAAGAACAGAAATATGCACATTTTTTCTCCGTAAAGCTTAAAAACATATTTAGAATCATGTACATAATAAACTGTAATCGTTTCCACTGCGCTTCGCTCGTTGAAACCCATTTTTACCGAAGAAGGGAAAAAACGGACAACAGAAAAGCCACCGGAGGATGTCCGGGCTGTGATGATCCTGTCGTACGCAACTAATTCCACTCCTAATAATCCTGCCTAATGACCAATGCAAGCATTGATCCCCCCCTGAAATCCCGTGCCCGTTCCGAAAGTTCGTCATCCGGAAAAAGAGTGTTCCGAGCTGCAGTTTGCCTCGGGGGCCGACTGTCAATGATTTATGATCCCTAATTTCCACCCGCAAAGTGGCTCCTAATTCCAACACTTCCGCATCGTCTTTGTCCGCCTCGGGGGCGAAAAAGAAGGATAGAAGCCCCTTTAGAACACTTACCGGCCCGTCTTGGTGATGATCATTTCCGTGCCGAGGTCGTTAAACTTGTCCCAAAGCTCCTTCGTCTCCAGGTGGCACTGGACCGGCTGCAGATCGTCCGAGTTGCAGGATCCAACGATGGTGGGCCGCTTCTGGAACGAAAACGCACCGCACGCGGGTCAGCCACGGCAGTCTGGCCACCGCGCCTCTCTGTGGTCCTGGGGCCACGATCCGCTCGCTTACCTGCGCCGGTTCCGGAGTTAATCGTTCCTCGTCCGACACGGAACCACTGTTCGGAGTGTCGGTGGTCCGCGAGTGGGTCACGCGCCCACTGTCGGTCGATTTGGGCTCCTCCGAATCGCTGCACTCTTCCACGTCCACGTCGCCCTCGCCGTCATCGCCACCGTCGTCTTCCGGCTCGGATATTCGATCGACCGACGACGAGTTCTGGGAACCTGTTTTCGAACGAAGGAAACAGTTTCGGGATGAGCCTTTTTGGCAGATTGCAACTGCTTTTATCATCACATAATTTTTTGTGCTTCCAAAACAAAGCTGACCACCAAAATGGCCCACCACTTCTCGAGAGCGGTCAGACGAGCATCCGGAGCTAGTTAAATATTCCATTAACACGACGATTATGGCTTGTTTAATAAATCAAACATTAATACGCATAAATTAATTCCGATTACCGTTCGCAGCCCAATCTCTCTTTCTCGCTCTCCCTCTCTCTATCATTCCATCGTTGCCACGGACAGCGAATACATTAAATTAGGCGTGAAACAATAAAAAACAAAACTGCGCTCCAATCCAAATATGTTTCGTTATGTAGCTTTGAAGCATTATTTTTTAAATTTTCATCCCACCCCACACGTTTTCCCGCGGCCACCGCCGCCCAGAGGTATGCACAAGAACAATAGAGACATTTAGCACATGTTCGGGGTGGTCGGGTTGCGGTAAATAAATACACATCGCCCAAAGGCGTGCAGACTCTGTGGCCAGCGTCAGCGCCACACAAACAGGTTTTTCCATAACGAAATATTCATGATCGGCCGCGAACCCATCGCGGCAACACGGAGCTAAGTGAAATACATTTATGCAAACGACGTGTAGTGGGCCAACATAGTTGTGCGTGTGTGTTGGTGGGTTTTTTTCTGCTTAAATTCGTGAGCTTGCCAGCCGCCTAATTGTGCCGATCCTCGTTGCATCTTTAAATGGTTTTCTGTTTGTCCATGTCACGGACACTAATTAAAGGCTTAGGATTATGAAAGCGTTTGCGCGATGAAATGTTTCATTTCTGCGTGTGTTTCGAGCTGCCATTGTTTCCACAATGACTCTTTTTTTGGGCGGGAAAAGAACAGGCGAACAAAAGTGGCTTTAAAATAATTTCGGCCCCCGGTACCCGGTCCGTTCGTTTATGTAAGCGTGTTTCACTTCCACCTGTGTACAAGGCCTCTCGGCATTTTTTTATCGCATACCCCTTTATTGGTCACCATTTTACAACCCATAAAACTCAATCGGGTGTAAAACATGCCCGAACCAAACCGAGTCCGAGGGTGGTGAAAATTAATGAGCATTGATTTCGGCCCGAAGTGGCGCGAGTTTCTCCACAACAACCTTCGCGATAAAAGCGAGAGTATTGATCGCGATGGCCACATCCGTACATCGCGATCAGCGCGGGAAGAAGCGAGCTATAAACCCAAACCCCCGCGGGGGGGTGCGCATGACTTTCGCCTTATTTTGACAGACAGCCAGACGGAAGCATCAGGTGTGAGATACGACGAACGGAACCAACTCGATACAATTCATTGTTTTAATTGACACTTTTATGGGAACGACCTAGCCCGGCTTGGAATGTCCGTACTGCATGATTGTAGCAGACCTTCGGCAGAAGGTTGCGTCGAAGTGAAAATGGGAAATCAACTTCGCCAGGAAGCAAGAAGGATTTCCCATTTAACGAGCTCAGCGTTATTCAACACACACTTTATTACTCCGAATGCCGATATTCTGCCACCCTAAAAACCCACCCTTAATCGCCCCTAAACTCACGCAACACTGGCCCTCGGAGGGGGGGCTGCTCACGCACGAAAGGAACTCACTGTCAACGGGCTGAAGCTTCCAACTATACGGCCAACCCTTCCGCCGTCAACGCCGGGCGCGGTCTCTTTAATGGTTCGGTTTACTTTTTTGCTGGTTTTCCGTTATGTTTCTTTGCTTTATGTTGAGCTACCACTTGAGCCGCGGGCCGTTTGGAGTGCAAGGAGCTTCACTTTCTAGCCCCCTTTGCGGCGTTGCGTGTGTGAGTGTGTGTGGGTAAGTTTGCCGATTAGTTTGTTCTCTAACTTTTTTCTCCTGTTTCCGATATTCCTTCTCGAGTTCGGCTTCGGCTAGCTCTTCGCTAGAGCCATCCACTTCATCCCTATCGTCGAGCGACTGTTCGCGGCCGTTGGTAAAAGGGCCCGTTTCGGGAATGGCGATTGACGATAATGATAATGATGGGCACCACCTATGTAAAGTGCGAACTGTTCGCACCATCGGCGAATAGGCCGCTGGCATGCCAGGGCTTATAGTTCGACTATCGTGCCCGATCTGAGTCCTGCCTCGGCCGAGAAGGCACCGGTGTGGATCCAAATAGATAATAATACACCGTTCGTTCCATAATAAAATAATTAAAATAAATACTGTAGCCATAGTAAGTAATTATGACCCGGCTAAGCGTATTGAGCAAACAATTTCCGAAGCTATGATTGAATTAATTTGTGCATTTTTTCATTGTTAAACGAATTTCCGTATCGTTTGGTGTGATGTTTAACATTCAAAAGTTGATCTTCTTTAAAGATAGGCGATTAGGCGTAACCATCAACCACAATTATCACCATTCGATTAACACATATGCTAAAGCATATTTAAGGAGCTAATTGTTCTGAGGAACAGTTTTGGATCAATTAGAAATTAGAAATGCCTTACATTTTTATCAATAAATGTCAACGAAGCAGTACTTTTTTTCCATGAACAATGGGGGAAAAAATGGATTCTTAAGACAACAATTATCTGAGTGAGTTTTAAGCTAATATTCAGTTAAAACTCTATTTTCTGAAAACTAGTCGCTCAGGTGCAAAAGCGATCCATTAGCACAGTTTATTATCAATGCATATTAATGTATATTAATTTTCTTAATGTGCATAAAATGTCAACAAAAGAATTTTGGTTACCGATTCAAATCGTATCACAAACAGTTGTGATAAGACATACGCCACAATCCAGCTGGGCCACTCCAAACACCGTGGCGCAGCAAGAATGCACCCTAGGCGTATCAATCAGGCTGGCTCGAAATCAGCGAATTGTTGAAAATTCCTCCCGCTGAGTTCATTAGAGCCTTTCAGAAGGCCCAACGAAGGCCTCCAGCCAGTCTGCCAGTCTGCCAGGCCGGCCATTAGAGCCATTCGTTTGGCGCCTCGAAGCCCGCTCGCTGATTGCGACCTGAGTTATGACAGGCTACTGTCCGCCTTGTTTGCGCTTAGCGCAAACATAACGCCCCCCCTCAACGGCTGCCTGTGCTCCTCCGCACCACTGGGACCCCCAGAGGGTGGCCGCGATAGGCAAATTCCGCACCGAACGGTATAAATCAATTTTAAATAGATTATCGGCCCGATTAAAACGCCAGCCACCATTGGGAGGCTGGCCCGGGCCCGATGGCTGGCCGCCATCGACGGCACACCTGGGTGGGTGGTCGCCTCCACCAGTGACGCAATTCAATTAAGTGTCTATGTTGCAACATTACACCGCCCGCCGCGCCGACGCCCGGTACAAACCTTATGCAACTCTATGGGCACCGGAATTCCCTCAGGCCCCCCCATCCCGGGTAGGAGCGGTTCATGTTGATCGACCCACGGGACCAGCGACCCGCGGGTGACAGTTTGGCACTTTGATCGACTCGAAGCTCGTGCCTGTCGATTGGCTGCCGGTCTTACTCGGCTTCATTCGGGAAGCTAATTTAAACCCGAAATCGCGATCGGATCGCTCGATCGGACTAATTTAGTCATCGAAAGTGTCCCGTACTCGACACTGTGACACGGCTTCCGGTCCGTTATGAACAATAAATATACGTCAAAACCAACACGTCAACGCCAATTAGTGCGGCGATAGCAATTATTGCCGGCTGCGCCTCATAATTAGTGTGTCCTAATGAACGCACAACAAAAAACGCGGGTCAGAATTGAGGCTCCTTATCTCCCGCTGGCCTCTTGCTGGTTTCCGTTTTTCGTTCGATAGATTGGTATATTCGCTGTCTTTCAAGAAACAAGATTGTTACTACTTTACTTTGATACAGCTTCTCAAACGCAGGGTTGAGCAAACGAAACACAGTTTTACTTATTTTGCTAAGCATTACAGTTTCCTAAAGTTCGTTTTACAATTGCATAATCTTGAATTGAAACTTCACATTGGGATCACGACAAAATTGAAGCGATGAATACAACTCTAGTTGTTATTGGATGTGCAAAATAATTGGTTCGGTTTTACAAAAGATGGCATTACTCACAAATTTCACAAATTTTGTCACAAATGTCAGAATTTTTTTTTAATGAAATATGTGTTTGACAGCTACAGTCATTACGCATCCAACGCAGTACAAGATTTTTTTGTTGAAGGGTAAATAACACCTTTCTTAAGCATTTGAACATGTCAAGTTGTGTTCCTGGTAGAGTGTTTTTGCGGGGAGTACTTTATTTTTATTTTATTATGAAGAAAAGGAGAGTTCTTACAACAATCCTAAACGCAAAATGACCTGAACCAGGTCCATCGCGACCAAAGCGAAATATTCACTTTGCAACGGTTACGCTGTGCATATGGTGGGATATGAAAGGTGTGGTGTACTTTGAGCTTCCAAAAGCTACAGAAATTATTGATGGACAATCCCATCGACAACAATTGATGCATTTGAAGCAAAGCTTTGGCCAGTAAAAGAACCACAATGGGACCGAACACATGATAAGCTGATTTTTTCCACATGACAACGCTCGACCACACATCCCATAACCGGTCAAAACTGTGCCATCCGACTATCTCGAAAATGTCAATATTCACCAGATGTCGCTCTTTCGAACTCCTATTCGTTCCGTTGCATGAGTAATGGTTTGGCAGCACAGAGGTTAACTTATTATGAAAGTATTGAAAAATAGATCTCTGATTGGATCACTCCTTAAGAGTAAGAAGTTCCATCGACACGGAATCTACTTCCTATACTAAAATTTTGTATTGAGCTTTTTGACAGTTTAATAAAACAAAAATTCACAAGAAAAGGTCTTTCATTCTGCTCTAGTGAATAAAAAACAATCTACGAGCACGAGTTCAGGTTTTATTATCTGTTTCTGCACAATTCGCAAACGCCTGCGCGCCCGTGAAAGAGGAAGAAAATTGAAAACAAACTTGCCACTTACGAAAACTGCTTCCAGAGGGCTCCCGCTGGAGCCCTCCCGCAGTGCCATGATCGCCGCGATCGAAAAGTCCGTCGCTGCCTTGGCGGCGGCGGCCGCGGCCGCGGGGCCCGTGTCCAGCAGCATCCGGTGCGCGGATCGTGGCCGCGTGGCACCGGCCACACGCTGCCCGCTCGCGGTCACTCTTTTCCGTTTGTGTTTCTCAATTTTGTCGCCGTTTAGCAGCCTAAAGTCACCTCCTAAAACACGGGTCAACAAACAGCACACTCCCCAACTGTCGCAACTGTTCAACACCAGATTGCCATTCCCGGCTGGTGGATTCTATCGCTTCGGCGAGAGTTGTCCCACGGAGCACTTCTTTTACTGGACCAGCAGAAGGATTTGCCAATTTGCCGACGGCAAACGTCACACGCGGCGCGCCATCACCAGAACTGCACTTCGCGACGTTTCTCACTCTCGTTGCACCTTTCGATCCGATTAACGCACCCGAACTCCTTGGCTACTAGTGGCTTCTACCGAAATGTTATCATTTTGCGTAGGGGTCTGTGACAGGATGAGGGTGTCGCGGGGGTGCGGGGTGTAAATTTTCGCGTCGCTTTTCGCCCGCTTTCCCAACCAAACGAAGAGGTCCCGAATTCCACGGTACGAGCCTTCGGGCGTACGTTTCCCAACTGAACGCAAATGTGTGCCTTGTATGAGATGTGCTTAGCGTTGAAAACCTTGCACGCACACATCCGTGTAGCAGCACTTACACACACTTACAACCGGTTCCGAGTGGGAAGCTCCGCCTCCTTTCACCCATTGGAATGGATGGACGAACCAGCGTTTGCATGTGTGTGTTAATAGTCACCAAGCGAGATTGTGACGTTGTGTTGGTGAGTAAGAGTGAGAAACAACAAAAATGTTCGTTTGAGGTTGCTACCATTTTGTTTCGGCCTTTTCTTTAGTCACAGCTTCGTGTATTCGGGCACTCACGCCGGGCAACTCACTGGAAGTGCCGAGTGGTGAGAATATCACGTCTCACGACACGTTTTCCTTCTCTGTTTAGTGAGAAGACTGCGTTGTAGAGTGAGTAAATTTTATGCCACAGCCAGACAAAATTCCATCGCACTGTGGGGAAAAGGCGATCATAAACCAACTTTAACCCCCCTATCATAGAACTCGATTCGAGTCCTCGAACGTTCATTCCGTTCATTTTGAGTTCATTTTGATACAGCTTTCTCTTTCTGCCCTCTCTTTTGCTGTATTCGGCTTTCTCTTTTGTTGTGTTCACTCGACGGTAGAGTTTCCGTTCGAGATCCATAATAGGGGGGTAAAAAGTGAGAATTTTAGTTATATTTTCCTAAAATAGATAATTTATCTACTGGGTGTGTGCGTCAAAAATCGGGAACTTGAAAAGATGGCTGTACCTGCCGATTGGGACTTCGCAGTTTTGCTGTTCATTCATCATTACCTTGTGTTGACATCAGGTAAATGATTTCAGGTCGAAAAAAAAAATTATTTCGGTTTGCAACCCATCATTGAAAGGGTTAAACTATGTCAACTTTTGTGCCTGAAAATGACGGTTTGCGGGGATTATAATTTTTCTGCTACTCTTGAAGAAAACTGCCTCGGAATCGCACCAAATGCTTGTCGGGACTTGTGTTTGGAAGATCGCAGTGCTTTGAATGGGTTAAAAAATTTGAAAATGGTGATTTTGACTTAACAAAAAAAAGCTTCGAAGGACTCCAAAAAACGGGCTTTCTGATGGGACAGAAAGGTGTGGTGTTTCACAAGTTCCTAAAACCTGATGAAAACGTTAATTCTGATCGCTACTGACAACCAATGATCAATTTGAACCATGCATTGATCGAAAACGACCAAAAAGCCGTTCCAGTTTTTTTTAAATGGAGACGCCTGGTGGCCCGTGGAACCGAGCACCAGGCGCCCCAAAAAACAAAACTGTTTCAGGATACTATCAAATCACTTGGATGGGAGCTGCTATCCCTCCCCGCGTTATTCACCAGACTTGGCTTTTTCCAAATATTGTTCTTTTTCATCGACGGGACACGTATTGGCTGAGCAGCCCTTTGTTTTTTTTTCGAGGAAGTCTAAATGGGATGACCAATTAGTTTACTTAAAAAGATGAAGAATTCTTTCACATCCAAGTGATTTGATAATTTCCTGAAACTGGTTTGCTCTTTGGGGCGCCTGGTGCTTGATTCCACGGGCAACTAGGCGCCTCCATTTAAAAAAACTGGAACGGTTTTTTAGTCGTTTTCGATCAATGCATGGCTGAAATTGATCACTTGTTGTCAGTAGTGATCGGAATTAACGTTTTCATCAGATTTTAGGAGCTTGTGAAACACCACACCTTTCTGTCCCATCAGAAAGTCCGTTTTTTGGAGTCCTTGGACGCTTTTTTTTGTCAATAGTCAAAATCGCCATTTTGATTTTTTAACCACTTAAAGCACTGCGATCTTCCAAACACAAGTCCCGACAAGCATTTGGTGTGATTCCGAAGCAGCTTTCTTCAAGAGGAGCAGAAAAATAATAATCCCCGCAAAACGTCATTTTCAGGGACAAAAACTGACATGGTCTAACCCTTTAAATGATGGGTTGCACACCGAAATAATTTATTTTTCGACCTGTAATCATTTACCTGATGTCAAAACAAGGAAATGATGAATGAACAGCAAAACTGGGAAGTCCCAATCGGCAGGTACTGCCATCTTTTTAAAATTCAGATTCTCAACGCACACACCTAGTAGTTATATTTTCCTAAAATAGATAATTTATCTATAATCAATCCGACTGCGATGCAGAGATTTCGAGAATTGATCAGTCAAAGTCGAAAGAGTGATAAAAATTATGCTTTAAAACCACTTTTTATTAGCTACTTTAACGCGATCTTTAGCACAGTTCTGCAACGGTAATTAATAGAATAGAATAAGTACAATAAGTAGAATAATAATAGTACAATAGAAAGTTAATGGATCCTTCATTGATACGAAAAAACAGATACGATTCATGTTTATGGCATTGTTTGTACTTTTTTATCGGGAATTAGTACAGAAAACTGCGAAAAAAAACAGTTTATCAACTTTAGTAATGCAACAAAATTTTGGCGCGACCTTGCGCAACTAAACTAGGCGTTACAATTAAAATTTAGGTTATTTGTGTGTTTCTTTGAGAGCATATGCATTTTGAAGTAGTCGGTATAATGAAAGAATATTTTCAGATCCTGAACGTGCAAGTACTGTTCTGAATGTAGATAAAGATTTGATAGAAAGCTTTAGGAATATTTTAAAATCCATTAGCTGTCAGTAAGAAGTTAGCCTTCCAGGGAAGAAGACACTTTCATTCGGGCAATACATATCAGTGACTCTAAAATTCGTTCCATTTAATTGGGTAATAGGCAGCGAAAATACCATAATCTTATTTTTCCTTTTAAAGTTAAAGTTAAATTTAACATTTCATGTGTATTGCATTTTATGTGTATTTATTGTAAATTTAACATTTTATGTGTATTGCACATAAAATGTTAAATTTAATCAAAACACATGCATAGAACACAAAAATGTTTAAACAAGGCCTTAGATTCTTCCTAAAACCAAATATGCCGCCCTATTCCACACAAATTCCGCACAGTGCATCTGTCCATCCTACGTCGTCACTTCTACGAAGCGATTCATTTGGGAGCGTTGTTTCCGTACATAACCGTGGTTCCGCCGGAGAGATGGTTGACTAATTTTTGATGAAACTTGCTTGTGGTTTCGGGTTTCTATTGATTCCCGAAAGCAGAATTTATGGACAGCTTGACGTGAAAAAAATGTGACTACTAAGATGGGGATTCATGTATTAATTTGGGCTGATCAGTTAGTTCTTCGTTAGTTCGTAATGGATGCAAAAAAATTATCATTTAACTGAACGATCAGTATATCCCGTTTACTAAAATGTGTTATAACGAAAAGTCGTAATCAACTTTATAGAATAAAATTAAAAATACATTCAAACACAAAGTTTGCTGCCAAGCGGCATTTTCAAAAGCAAACGGCCGCACGCCGTTCGGTGCCTTGCGCATTGCATACCGCGTAGGCGCTGAAAACTTTGCACGGAAAAAAAACTTTACAAAACTTCGCCCCACGTAAAAAAACCGAGGATGGAAAATTCCTTTTCTAGGCAGGCTTATTTTTCCTTCCGTCGCCAGAGCGTGAGGTTCGTAATTGGGTTGCCAGCCCATAGCGTTCGGGCCACGGGCCCAGAGCAAAGTCAATTTATGTTTTGATTAATTTGCATACATAAATAAATATCTCCGTAATAAGTCATTACGGTCTCGGGGTGTCGCTTTTGGAGATTTGATACGAGCAAAAAAAGGACACCCAACCGAAGGTCTGATCGAATCCTTCAGCGAGAAGGAGGAAAAGAGAGCAATCTCTCGTGTGAAGCAGGACGCAAGGACTACAGTGCGCTGATGGAAGACACTGACATTTCAATCAATGTTTGTTTAGGCAAATTAGAGGCATCGGCGGCGAACCGTTATTTGCATATCCTTCCCGGTCCCGGCAGCCCAGCTGCTGGCTGGTGTGAAATTAACTCCCGGCCCACAGCCCTGTGTTTAAAAGCGTGGCGGGTTTTATATGCGTACATGATGCACATACATTTATTTGGACTCGTACCGACCGAACAATTTGTTTTGCACCATCGCACCGCACCGCACATCCTTCCGAGTGGATTATGAAATTTGAATAAAATTTATTAAAACGCTCTCAGCTCGGTAAATATGATTTTTAACACCGGTTCCAGCGGACCAATGGGCGTCAGATGGGCGTCTATTTGCCAAAGGAGTCGGAAGGACCGCAGGACGTCTGGCAGGGCCATATGATATTAAAGCCTGACAGCTAATATTTAGTAAGAGTTGAATAATTGCCAACATGGAACTGGTGGGCCTCTTCCAGCCGCCAGCGTCACGTGTTTGAGTATGCAAATTTCGTGGGATTTACAGTGCATTACTCGAATCCTCGGCATAAGCCTCCGCTAACTCATTGGAGTGTTTAACTGCACATCTGTTCCCGGTGCCGCTGATATCGCGGCCACAAGAAACGAAAAAGATCTTGCCAGCGTCTAATTGTCCGCAACATCGTCATAAATATGCAACAAACAACAACCAGCGCACAGTTTTCTTTTGTACCTTTTAATGACCCACTGCAAATGGCAGCTTCGCTTTCGATCCAAAAGCCTTCAGTGAGCAATGATTGCGGTGCAAATGGACAATGAGCTGGGGTGGGTACGGTGTTGCACCAAATGGTGCCGAATGTGACCGAACCCAATGCCCGGGTCTAAATTAGAAGAAATTCCTTTTGATCGTTCGGTTTTATATTTTTAATTTTCTGCTACATTAATTGCTAATTTGCGCTACCGCCAACCGGCGAGTGGCAAGTGTCGAGAGGGAAAAAAAAACCGTACGGACCAAAGATTGTAATTTCCTAAATCAACTGCACGGGAAGGAACCCATTAAAAAACCCGCATCGCGGAGTGAGAAAAAAGAATTGCTAGCCAAGACATGAAACGGCGTCCCATTTGTTAAATTTCGTGTATCATTTGAATCGTTTGCATAATTACTCTACGGTACGGTAGCCATGCACTTTATTGCCTAAAGCTGGACATGGTGCCAATATTAAGAAGGCAGTTTTATTTTATCGAAACATATCGAAAGTTGTGCTCGAGTAGGGATCACGAAACACGACATAAAAGTTAATGATGTTCCTTCTTCTATTAATTTGGTGGTTAAGGTTTAAAATAGAAACAGATAACAGCATTACAAAACAACACATACCCTGATGACAAAACAATAAATTGATGAACAAAGATGTCTTTTTTTCTTAGAAGAACGGAGTGGGTTGAATTTTAAAACAAGTTCTCAAATGAATAAAATTGATTACCAAGCAAAATATTGTTGTTTTTCAAACATTGACTGAGCTTACAACTCTCAGTTCCAGCTTTTATGTGGCCGCTAGAAGACGGTAATCGGTTTATGAAACCGACATACATTATACAAATATACAAACACCGATCGAATGTTTTATGATCGTCTTCACAGAGCTACACTCCGAAATCCATCGTCGGCATAAAACTGTCGTCAGATATTACACGAGAACGTTGATCGATCGTCCAGAGATGGCTATTAGTAAAACCTGATTGGCATCAGACATTCCGCACGTGCCTTTAAGCTTCAGCTACGGTCTGACCAGCCGAATCGCGATTTAGGAAGCATTTTTCGTGTGATTAATTTTTGAGAACCTAGCTTCAAAACACAAATTAACATTCGAATGACGCAAGCTTGTATGGTCTTTGGTATCTGTATGTCCGGCATCGTTGTTGATACGGCTGGTCAAATGGGTTTTGCTGCAAATGTGTATTAATCATACATTTTTTTGCATGTTTTATTTACCATTCATTTCAAATATTCATAGTTTTTCGTCCTCACTTACAATTTTGATAAGAGGGTTTAATTTGTCTGTTGTCCTTTTTCTCTTGTATAATAGTTTTCATATTCATAAGTTTGTGCATAATAGTTTTCGACTAATTCGCTTGCAGCATATCCTTGCTAGCTCCACTCGATGGCGAATCCAATGTCGGACGGGATCGACTGCAATCGGCTCGCTATGTACGACGTCAGAGGATAGGACTGAGCACCGCATCTGCCGTAGACGTCGTCCCAATGCACATAGTCCAGGTATACGCCTCCCAAACGCTTCTCCTGCACCAGGTCCAATTTGTAGCGAAGTGACGTGACGTCATCGTAGCTAACCCGTTCTTCCTGGCCATTTCCCACGATTCTGGTTGCATACGGCATCAGCCCGTAGGGATCCCATCGACGAGACCAACCATACTGTCTGACTGATTCGCAGACCTATACGAAAGGAGCCGGATGTCAAACCATTTTTTCGCAGAGATTAAAAGCGAGCTCCATAAGCCTAGAAACCCACCTTACGATAAGGCTCCATTTTCTTTTCGGCCCCAAGGCCCCTTAAGTTGGAAAACGAACTGCCAAATAAGTTTGCGTAGGTATTTTGGTATTGGTACGAGACACCAAACAGTGCTATGGCCAGTAGCATCTTCTTTGGTGGACATCCATTGTCAATCCATAGCTGTGTGGAATCGGTCTGTAAAATTTGAAAGTTCGCTGTTAGTCGTCATTAAACGGAACGGTCACACGATCTACTTACGATATCGTATTTAGTGTCTATCGTTTGCGGTAAATTGATGCCATATGCCTCGCCTATTCTTGGCACTTGGACAGGTTTGCTGTGCATAGGAGCATGTGAATCGCCTATCGTCACTTCCTTGGCGTCGACAGTCACGAAATCGGCCAGTTCGCACACTTCCGGTACATTGTACGAATCCGTGATCGCGTTGGGATGAATAGACACACGGAACCACAGCTCGCGGTTCCGACCCCGAATGTTTCCACTAGCGGCCGTCACCATCTGCCGGAGGTCCTGAAGCAACTGCACCATCGAGATACGATCGTAGTCGGATCCACCATACTCCGATGTACCTCCGGGGTAGTTCCAGTTGATCTCGATTCCATCAGCATCCAGCTCCAGAAGCAGTGTCCCTACGGCCTGCACAAAAGCGCGCCTCCGTGAGCTAATGGAGGCCACGGTGGAATAATCGATCTGAGAGCCCTTAACCGATGCTATTACACGAGCGGTGTTTGAACGCCTTCTAACACTGGTCACCAGATTACTGAACGCTCTCTTATCGTTGTCCTGTCGAATGAAACAGAAAACCGTTCACTGAAACCAACGGAAAACTTGCTTCTGGGCAGCCAATCGCTTACGTTGAACAGCATTTGCCGACCAACGGTTTTGGGGAACCAAAACCCTTTGTAGATCACATCCTTGCACACTTCCAGCGGAATATAGTCCGGAGGGTAGCCATCCTGGGCAGCACGTTCGGGCCAATAGCTGCAGATGAGCCGCTTACTTTGGCATTCGATTAACCGCGGCAGTATCGCCACAATCAACAGGGCGAGAAGCGCGCACCACCGGCGATAGACCTTCAAATCCATAATGGACGTTGGGTGTTATCGGCTCGAGAGGCGCGATAGAACTGTCATCAGGTGAAGCAGAAAGTGCTAACAAGATGCTGGAGCAGACGCGCTTCTCAAAACCGGTTTTAGTTTACATAAACAAAATCGCACGTGCTCCTTCGCGGCCCGAAGGTTTCGGGTGTGTCATCCGCGTCGCAAACCTGTCCCAACACGATCACTTTCGGTCAGGTTTACTCTGTGGAATCAAACCTGCTATTTTGGCGAAATTCCCAATCCAATAATAACTGTCTATTGACGTCAAAGACCTCTGCATGCCTTAATCCGCGGAAGTAAAGAAGAAACTTGTTTGGAACTTCGGAAATCCATTCCGTTCATATATTAGAATAACGTTTTGTATTTTTTATCAAAACAAAATAACTGTCACTCCTAGCTCCATTCGATGGCGAATCCAATGTCAGACTGGATCGACTGTAGCCGGTACGCTACGTAGGATGTTAAAGGGTATGCTTGGCCGCACCTGGCGTAGATATCGTCCCAATGCACATAGTCCACGTATACGCCACCCAAACGCTTGTCCTGCACCAAGTCCATTTTGTAGCGAAGAGACGTCACGTCATCGTAACTCATGATTTCGTCTTCGCCGTGAGGAAGTTCTCTCAATGCGTACGGCATCATGCCATATTTGTCCCATCCAATCGTCCATCCTGGTTCGGACAACGATAAGCATAGCTAGATATTGGACGGAAGAGGCAAATCAATATGTGCTTAAGCACCGTAGATGCAGGATTCGTTTACCTCACGATACGATACTATTCCTTTAAAAAAAGCACCCCATGTGGAGTAGCTCGGACCGAAAAATGTACGCGAAGAATGGGTGTAGTTCTTGACGATTCCGAAAAACGCCATTCCAAGTAGTAGCTTCTTCTGTGGACAGCCATCGTTGATCCACCTTATCGTGCCGTCAGTCTGAAATGGCACTTATGGGACATCAAGATTGAGGTGGTTTTTTGAATCCCTGAGAGTACGTACGATGCTACTTCCCGTATCATCCAGCCGAGTTGGTACGCCTTTTCTATCACTAGATTCAACCGTGCCGTTTATGGGAGCATGCGACATGGTGAAACGTATATTCATCGCTTCGAGCGTAACGTGATCGACCACGTCGCAGATGTCGAACACATTGTACGAAGCATCGATTACTCCTTGGTGTATAGACCCTCGAAACCAGAGCTCTCGATTGCGACCGTCGAGTCGCTTATTTGCAGCCATCACGATCTGTCGTAGGTCTTGCAGTAAGATCACCTTCGTCATGCGATCGGAAGCATATGAGCTAAGCTTTTCTGGTGAATAGCCGCCATTCTGAATCCAGTTGATCTCGACAGCGTCGGCATCCAGCTCGAGCAAAAGTGTCCCGACGGCCTGAACAAATGCTCGTCGACGAACGTTAACGCCGGAAACGATTGAATACTCATAATGCGATCCATCGATCGATGCCACCACGCGGACAGTATTGGAACGTTTGCGCACAGCCGACACCAGCTGACTGAATGCCGCCTTGTCAGTATCCTGTTGAAAGCCATTTAAAACAACTAGGTATACGCAATGCTAGGACCAAGGAACATAAGCTTACATCGAAAACCATTTGTCGTCCAACGCTCCGCGGGAATGCGAATGCTTTGAAGATCACGTGTGTGCATAGCTCGACGGGAATGTAGTCAGGACGATAGCCGGCATTGAGCGCTCGTGGATGCTCGTAACTGCAAGCGAGCTTCTTGCTTTGTCCTTCGATCAACTCTGGCAACAGTACCAACAGAATCCAAAGAACACGGGACAGTGCCATACTTCACTAGTACTTCAGACGAAGGATCACTTGTGCTGAACGATCCGCACGATTCGATAACTGCGGATTAACTGCGCTAGGTGTACTTGCTTGAGACGGATCGTTCTCTGGACAGATGTTGATTTACGGCTCTGGTGTTGATATTTTTCAGCCTTAGGTGTAAATGTTTGCGTATTTTGCATATCAAATGCCTATAGTGATTCTACTTATGGTATACAAAAACAAAAGTGTGAGTTCCGACTGTGTATTCCGTGTAACTTCTCATAAATGAATATTTTTTATGTTTACACGATCTTATCCAGTATGACGTAAGAAACATTTAAGAAAGCTTAAAAGTGTTAGAGAAAATAGGTAGACAATGCGACGCGCTGCTTTACTTATCCATACTCTTCAGTAAAAGTTTGACATTCACTTACTTTATACTTTATTACTATTTTAAGAAAAATGTATTTCAAAAATCCCAGTGACTGATTATCCTCATGCTGTGGTATGCTTTTCCCACAATACGATGCTATGAAGGGAGAAAAAATGAAACAAGCAAATTAAGGGACACTCTCTAAGAATGGCACAAACATACCGGAACCAATAGCACCAGTTTGGCCGCATTTTCGAGGTTCATCAATTCTATTATCCACTAATCCACTTTAAATGAGTCTTCAACGTCTATTTCGCTTCCTCTGGACGGTGAGCAAACTGTCAAAGCTAATGAAACCCCCTCTAGTACCACCTGAGGACGGCACTTTTTCCCATTTAAACTAATCCAGAAGAGAAACCCGTAAGGTGGCTTACAGTCCGTTCACGGAAATTTGTTTTTTTACCTTTTTCGTTGTTCTTCTGCAACCGATGATGGGCAAAGTATTAGAGAAAAATAATTCATCATGTGCGCTTTATAGGTAAAAGAATTAAACGGACACAGAAACAAACTAAATAATTACAGACTTATATTTTATTTACTGTGTTCATAGAAAAAAGCAGCCTTATCTGTGATGGCCAATTATTTGAAGAGCACGAAATGTTCATAATTCATAGTGTCAGGCAAAAATCAATGCTTTTGTTACGTGAATACTTTTTTACAGGGAAACCAGAATATTTCCATAAACATTGCAGTAACATTACAACAATTATATTAGTATTACATGGGGTCTGTTGTTTTTGTTTTACACGGCCAGGAATTTGAAATTTACAGCCAGAATGTTTCTTTCTGAAAGTCAAAACACTATAAGAAAGGGCGTTAAATTTTATCATTGCATAATTTATTATTTTCTCCATAGAAAATCCCATAGAAAACTCCACAGAAACGCCAAGAAAATATATTTTCATCTGTTATCAAAGGCTATTCTGTCGTAATTTCTGCTCGCCATGTTTTTTTACATAACATCGCGTACGGAATCGATTTCCAAATTAAATTATTTACATCTGATACAAACAAAATTGTTCACTTTAAATTTTTCCTGCTAACAACGTCTCCCATTCGGTACTGAAACTGCCCGAATCTTAACGACGGATCCACCAAAAATGACGCGTGGCTTTCACCTGAATCTTCTGCCTATCTGAGCCCATCGTCCCAATTTATCCTACAACACGTTAACGGCTCTGCCTGCGCTAGCTATGGCTGCTGTATAGCGTAAAATAGTGTCCTGTTCGATAAAACTAGTTTTAATTATTGTAGGAGAATGTACACAGCAAACGGAAGAGCAACAAAAAAAACATGGACATCGCAAGAGGCTTCGTTGTGAATCGATGAACGTGATGCGTGAATGGTGTCTGGCAGG
Source organism: Anopheles cruzii (assembly GCF_943734635.1). Taxonomy (NCBI): domain Eukaryota; kingdom Metazoa; phylum Arthropoda; class Insecta; order Diptera; family Culicidae; genus Anopheles; species Anopheles cruzii. Next base: position 55,848,759 of record NC_069145.1, read on the forward strand.
GTCACAGGGCGTGTCACAGCAAGTTACTCTATTTACACATTGCACCCGTGACAAAACGTGTCCGCCAGTTAGTGAAGAAAGGGCTATCTAGCTACACGGCGTATCCTATCGCTTCCGAGGAGAAACTACTTCCGGCGCACACTTCCTCGCTCATTTGGCAGTTGGCGTAGCATTGATCTGGGCTGTTGGGGGGAAGGTCCTGCGGTCAGCGTCTAGGCCTTGTTGACGTTGTTGCCAACCGCTTGCTGCTGCGGCTCGTTGCCTCCGGGTGCGTTGTTGGCCGAGTGATTATCGCCCTCGGAGTCCTTCATCGAGCCACCGTCCTCGGAGTCGTGGCCGACCAGGGCACGGTACTTCTTGGAGATCGCTTCCCAGTCTGCAACGTTCTCGATTCGGGTCGTATTGACAGTGGTGAAACTGACTTGCGAGCCAAGAGGAGACAGATGCATAGCGGAAAGCGCGGTCGAGTCTGGGAAGACAGAGGAAGGATCGGTGTGAGTGTGACGGTGTTCTGCTTGTCCGGCGGGCGATCGAGTTGAGATGGGTCGAATCGGAACGCTGAAGAATCGGTCGGTCGCTCGGTTGATCGTGATACGTCGGTGCTTGCAACGTTACACATCCAAAATCCAAACCGTTCAACCATTACACCGGGTCTAGGGCTACGAAATGCGCGCGCAATCCCCGCAATCCGCGAGGGATCCCCGGGGTCAGTCAACTCAACGACGGTTGCCCTCGAGAACCGCCCTTTTCGACTGGGGTCTACTACTAGTATCATGTCCGATGGCGGGGTTTTAAGATGATTGGACAAAAGCATACCACTACCGAGGTCCAAACGGAGTACCACTACAAATGAGCTCAATCCATAGCGTTACAATGAATACTTACTAACACACACACACAGAGTCACACATCGACATTATGCTCTAGGAATGAATCATTTACACAATACCATGACAATAGCACACGAACATGTCCTGAGCTGCATGAGGTCTTACGGAACTTACGGACAGCTTCTACTACCAGAGAGAGCCCCATCACGCCCCGGTCTCTAGAGCAGAGGTTCTTCTTGTGAACCAGTTGCAGAACCTTTGCTCTAGCGTTCATTGGGGTCACACATGTAACACTAACGAGAAGATACAACGTGGCCTTGCGGCTCGATACGTACGCGTTGAAGTTGAAAGTATAAACGGAAATAGTATAGGCAGAGAAGGGAGAGAAAGAGTAATAAAATAAAGAGACAAGCGCATGCTGTCTACTGTGCACACCTTTAGGAGCCACCTGACCTTTCTTCACTTTCGACAACCACTTGGCACCTGCTTTGGTGCGCGGACTCTGCTGTCCACGGTGGAGATTCATCATCTGTACCAGCGATGGTCGCTTCTTCTTCACTAAGCGGGCCTGTTGAGGATAGAGAAGTTAAGGATTTGATGGCGCGTGATCTAGTGATTTTTGGCAGTTTTTTTATGTAAAACTATAGGCGCCCTCTGGCGCGGTCACTGGCACTGGCAACAGTTCGGAGTTCGAATCGTGTGATGTGACGCTAGTGACCAAAGTATTGGGGACCGTTGCGCCGCTTGCGAGCCATTTCGTTGACAAACGAGGGCCGTTTAGAAAGTTCTGGGAATTTTGTATTTCCGCGTATTTCGATTTTTTGTAGCTACTCATGTTACTCACAAATTGACAAATTCGGTCATTTGGTAAAGAATCCGTATCAAGTTTTGTATGAAAAACTAAATAAAGTACGTGGATATGTTCCGAATGTATCTTAAGCTATTTTGGCCCAAAGCAGCGTTTATCGGAGGTTCAAAATGTTCTCAGAGGGCCGAGCAGATGTTCCGGAAACTGGAGGAAACCATGAAAGGATGACGCCACGCTACGATTGAGCAGATAAAGAAGGCATCGACGAAGGAGCTGAACAATATCACAAAATTAATTTTTTGAACTGCTTCGAGACTTGTAAAAAACCCTAAAAACCCTGAAAAACTCTATTTAACTCAAAGTATGTACCATCACTAGATATATATTTCTCCTATCTCTCTGCTAAATCGTGAATTCCCAGACGAAAGAATTCTTCGACTTTTTAAGTAAACTAATTAGTCATCCAATTTGGACTTCCTCGTAGAAAAACGAAGGGCTGCTCAGCCAATACGTGTCCCATCGATGAAAAAGAATGATATTCGGAAAGACCCAAGTCTGGTGAATAACGCGGGGAGGGATAGCAGCTCCCATCCAAGTGATTTGAAAGTATCCTGAACCTGTTTTGCTTTGTGTGTCATGGAGACGCCAGGTTTTATGGCCATTGTGCCTCACCAGGCGTCTCCATTTTGGAAAACAGAAACGGCTTTTGGTTGTTTTTCGATCAATGCATGGTTCAAATTGATCATTTGTCGTCAGTAGCGATCTGAAGTAACGTTTTCATCAGGTTTTAAGAGCTTGCCATCAGAAGTTTTTGGAGTCCTCCGACGCTCTTTCCTTGTTAAGCCAAAATCTAAAATTAAACCGCTTAAAGCTCTGCGATATTCCAAAAACAAGCCCCTGTTAGCATTTTATGCGATTCTAAAGCAGTTTTCTTTAAGAGATAGCAGAAAAATAATAATTCCCGAAAAATAATAAAAATAAACGTCATTTTCAGGTACAAAAGTTGACATGGCTTCAACCTGACATTGACATTTCAAAGATCGGTTTTTTTTCACCTGAAATATATACTTTGCCTGATGTCAAATCTAGGTAATGAGACCAAAAACACCAAAAATGGGAAGCCTAAATTGAAAGGGAGAGCCATCTGTTCAAAAACAGGATTTTCAAGTTTTAGACCTGGTAAACCAATATATTTTTTTAAACACAAAATTCCCAAAACTTTTTAAACACACCTCGGAGGCACACTGGCCCACCTAATCCTGTGGTCACTAGGTCGGTCAATGAAGCTGCTGTACAGATCGAAGTGAGGTTTGAGTAAAAAATAGTGTAAGTGAGTGAGTGAGCCATAATTTTGAGCAGAGTCCTATTTGACAGCATCAGTGAGACCGAAACAGTATGTGTGGAAACGAAACGAAATGTACAAGTCCTGTTTCTGCGCGGTCCTTTGTGTTCTCTAGTGTTCCCTCGGCTTGGCTCCTTCACCTCCTTCAAGCCGCTTGTACCTACCCTGACCGGATCGTGAACGATCTTTAGTGTGTGTCTGGGTGGTGGCTTCAGGGTTGCCACTACTAATACCTTACCAGTGTGATACTGGGACACCGGGTCCATCGCGGGGCCGGCCCTGTAACTTACCCGCACTTTCTCCACGATCCACACGAACCAGGTCGTGACGAGGTTCATCGGCGACGGAGCCGTTGACGTTCGGTGCATGTTGCGGATCAGCTTCGACAAGCCGTACTTCCACTCGATGTCGGATTGTGCCTAGAGCGTGTGAGGTGGTCGCAACAAGCAGACGGACGAGCGGGTGTTCGGGAAAAGGGAAACAAGAACCTTACGTTAGTAACCTGCCGGCGGAAACCCGCATCTAGCTTCCGGACTGGAGTGATGGATTGAGTAGCGTTGTGGTGTGTGTGGAATGGATGAATGGAACCGATACGCAAACAAACGGGGACACCTGAGCCTCGTACGGGTTTCAGGGAGAGGCGAAAGCTTCACTCCTCTTGGCTGTGTTTTGGGGCAAAGCAGAAAGCGTTCGGCTTTTTGATGAGGAAGCCTCGCAATTGGAACGCAAAAAGTAAATACAATTTCGAAATGATTTTATTTGGTCAATACACGCACACCCCCGGGGCCATTGCTGGATCGGAATGGGACGGCTGCGGGGGGCCCGGACTACTTCCGTCCCGCACAGCGTCCTTCAAATCCCTCAGTGTGCCTGGTTAGGGGAAGGCAAACGGTGGCATCCGAGTTGCCTTTCCCTGCGTCCTGAGCGTGTGCGACCTTACCAGAATAAACTACAAACGGGGAAATGTTCAAATCCGGAAGATGGAAGTATAGTAGTAACGGGGAGATCTACTCAAGGATCGAGGGGATGTAGAGGGCGGTAGGTGACTGTAACCAAAGATCGGAGGTTCGGTGAGGAGCATGATTTCTACGTAGTGTTGCCAATCGGGGACACGCAAGTGAACGAAATCTAATTGTACCGTGTAGAAAGGACATTTCGGGTAGGGAGATAGAGATAAACAGAGAGAGAGAGATACGGGGACAGATAAATAGAGACAGAGAGATAGAGAGAGAGAGAAAGTAAACATTTTGAACATTTAATTGACAATGATACCTGAATTCTCTGATACGTATCAGACATCATAGCAATGAGCAGATTGATAAGGACAACAACTGATACCAACATGTATATGCCAAACACAATTTTGAACAAATACTCAGTCCAATACGGTTGTGTTCGTGTTGTATTCGGTGTCATTTTATCAATTTGTGTTTGATCGGTGGTGGTTTGACCAAATACAGCGAAAAAGAGCAGCTCGAATGACAGTATGGGGTTCATGCGCACTGTTGGTGTCGGAGGCGATTTTCGTGTGGTGTTTATTGTGGGCGTTTTTCGGTGTTCAGGAGGATTCGATCGATGTTCGATCGGGATCGCGATCGTGTGTGTCGTTGTTGATGGTACAAGATTTGGGAGTTTTGGGTTCGTTTACGGAACCATCCGGATGTTTCCGAATACGAGAGAGACCAGTGTGTCAGTGTGTAGTGTCAGAAAGGGGGTCAGAAAGATATCATGTTAGAGGGAAGAAAGAGAGAGAGAGAGAGAGAGAAAGAAAAAGAGAAAAGAGAAGAGAAGAGAACAGCACCTTTAGCACGCGCCGGCAACTAACCTGGATGCGTTGATAGGTATCCGACATCATAGCGATAAGAAGATTAATGAGCACTACTACGGAGACTAACATATAAATGCCAAATACTATCTTGAACAGATTCTCCGTCCACTCCGGACGGGACGAGCGCTGCGAGTTGATGTCGTCCGGTGACGTCTGCCCGAAGACGGCGAAGAACAGGCGCTCGAAGGCGATGATCGGTGTCATCGGAACTGTGGGTTTTTTAGTTCATTTTGGGGGACAGAGGGTGTGGTGTGTGGCAGTGATGGAGATAAAGACGGAGGAAAGATAGAGAGAGAGAGAGAGAGAAAGAAATAGATAGAGAGAGAGAGAGAAGGTTGGGGATAGCAGGCGGAATAGGGTAGTTTCGTTGCGAGCGAGCTCCCTCGGCACCTGCGTCCTTCCTGTGGTCCTGTCGTCCTGTGTCCTTGGCTACCTGTCCCCACGATGGCGCTTTCTACACACACTCGCTGGCTCGTCGTCCAGAGGTGATCCAATCCGTTCGGTGCAGTGTGCGAACGTGTGCGTGCAGATATGCTTGTGTGGAGCAAACGATTGCATTCAGTGCATTGCTTCTCTGTGTGCTACAAGATAAAATGGCGCGCAGCATTATTGAATGCTTTTGTGCAATAGAAACCTACGTCACTAGCACAGTGCAGGAGCAGCCTTGAACATGAATTCTTAAGATACATTCACAGAATAAAAAAGTGATGGGCATGCACAGAGCGTAACTGAAACGGAAACATCTCGAAAAGGATAATGGAAAGAAGAAAAGAACGAATACAGGACAGACAGAATTTGAAATGATTACAGACTGATAGGAGGAAGGTACCAGAGCAGCGCAAGCAGGCGATACGCGCGCTCCAATCGGGTGTCTAAGGACACACGCGCAGCCATTTGGAGGAGCCAATGGAACACATTCCCCATGCATGCGTGTTCGTGGTGTATGCACAACAATTTGATCGCCATATCACTCTTCTCTCTCTTACACTCGGTGTCCGGGAACATCACATGACACATCACATCATTAGCATGCTTTCAAAGAAAAAAACGTTTAACATATAGGGGTAAGAACGAACGGGCAGCAACACGAGAACGAAACGAAACATTCACTGCGTTCAACGGAAAGCGGAATTCAATCACACAACAACGCAGCCCAACGAGCAGAGAACTAACACATTCGACCAACCAAACCAATCGGAAAAGAAGAAGAGCGGGATGCATAAAACACGCACGGAGCTTTCGTCTAGCATTCTCAGAAGTAACAAAGCACATACAGAACAAACCCGAGGCCGCGAGTGGGCCCGCTAGGTCGCAACACAGTATACTAGAAACCAGGAGCAATCATGCTCACATTAAACGACACGCACACAGACGCAGTAACGGCACACACAGAGAGTGGGCTAGAGCATTCCAGAAATCAGAAAAGCCTCCGCCGGGAGCCAGAGCTCAGGCCAGGCCAGAGGCAGGGCGGCAAATAAAAACGGGAGACAGGCACAGTGACAGCAGCCAGCAACGATGGCGGAAAACCACACACAAAAAGTGCTGTTTGTTGGTGCGCTGAGTCTCTTCTACTCTTTTTGTCCAGTGTCCCCCCCGCCCATGTCCCTGGCAAGTAGTGTCCGTTCCGTGTCCAGCTTC